>NC_141161.1:26342017-26646344 GCF_053477565.2 Lygodium microphyllum | reverse complement strand
TGTTGAAGCAATCTTAACAGTAGTATTTGTGCAAAATCATCTTCCCACAACTACTCCTTCAAGTAAAACACCGATTACTACTTGGACACGTGAAACTTCTTCTATTTCATGTTTTTGAACTTTTGGATGTATTGCTTATATTCATGTACCCAAAGAAACTCGAAGAAAATGATCCTCTTGGTTTGAAAGTTATTTTCATTGGATATTCAACTTTTTCTAAGGTATATAAATTTTATGATCCAACTTCCAAGAAGGTAATCATAAGTCGTGATGCTATTTTCAATGAGCAACTTATGGACAGCACATGGTCTCAAGAGGATGATGGGCAGACATGCTCACTAGAGGACATTGATGATAAAAAGTCATTATTCAATTCTTTTCCTTTTCTATATGATGATGAACCTCCTTCACAGGATAATATTGACTCTTCAAATTAGGACTCACAACCTGCACCTATTATTGCTGATGCTGACCTTGGTATTGATATTTTGTGTTGATCTTCCAATTGATAATGAGCATGGTACATTTCATGTTTATGATGCTAATATTCTTGAGAATGCTCTCAATATTTTGTAAAGACCTTGTCTCTTATAGTGATTCCATGTCATCCCTACAAAAGAAACAATGGTAGGAGGCCATGGAAGCTGAGTATGAATCTCTTCTCTCTAAAGGTACATAAGTTCTAACTGAGTTACCAACTTGACGTACTACTATTAAATGAAAGTAGATTTATAAGACTAAAACAAAAGCAAATGGAGCATTTGACAAATTCAAAGTAAGGATAGTTTCCAAAGGTTTCTCACAAATTGCAGGAGTTGATTATCAGGAAACTTTCTTACATGTTGTTCATATTACTAGTATTCGGGGCTTGTTAGTTTTTGCTGCTGAGTTTGATTTGGAGGTTCACCAAATGGATGTAAGAACCACTTTTCTTAATGCTGATTTAAAGGAAGAGATATACATGAAGCAACCAAAAGGGATTTTAGTCAAACATAGGGAAAATCTTACTTGCAAACTTCATGGGGCACTCTATGGTCTCAAACAATTTTCATAAGCTTGGTATCAAAAGGTTGATCTCTTCCTTACAAAACAAGGTTTTATATCTTGTTCTTCATATCCTAACTTATATGTTAAGCGCTATAGTGATAGCTTTATTATTCTTGCTCTATATGTGGATGATACCATACTTGTTTCTAACAATCTCAACTTCCTTCAACAAGTAAAAAAGGTTTTATCTTCTACGTTTGACATGGTCGAATCTTGGAGATATACACACATGTCTTGGTATTAAGATTCAAAGATATCAAGAAAAGTGTGTTTTATTACTACGTCAAAAAAAGTTAATTGAAGATATTATTCAAAAGTTTGGTTTGGGCTCTGCACATGCTGCTAGTACTTCTTGTCTTGTGAGCTCTACCAAAAACTCTCACTTTCTACAAAATGATGGGCAATTAGAATTACATCAACCTTATGCTAATCTTGTTAGATGTCTTCAATTTGTTGGCTTAAATTCTCACCCGGACATTCTTTTTGCTACAAATTTTCTCAGACAACATCTTAGTTTTTCATGCCTTAAACATTGGACTGCACCTAAATGAGTTTCGAAGTATTTGAAATGCACTAAAGATTTTGGGTTGGTTTATGGATGCCAAAAAAAATCCGATTCTCTACATTCACTTCAACGTTTGGGTTATTCAGATGCATATTGGGCAACCTCTCACTTATCTATGTGTTCTACAAGTGGAAATTGTTTCTTTATCAATGGTTTTCTTGTTTCTTAGACTAGCAAGAAACAACATACTGTTGCTGCTTCCACTACAGAGGCTAAATATGTAGCCACACCTTTTGCGGCTCAAGAGTTAGTATGGATTTCACAAGTCCTATCAGATATTGGCCATCCTACTCTCTCCAGCACACCACTTTGATGTGATAACCAAAGTGCTATTAGTCTTGCTAAAGACTATGTTCAACATAACAAGTCTAAACATATTGGAGGTGCATTATCATTATGTTTGATGTGAAGGAAAGAAAGGCATGATCATGATTGAACAATGTCCAAGTGATCACATGACTGCGTATATATTCACAAAAGGACTTAATGAAGCATGCTTCACTCTGTTGTGATCAGAACTTGGAGTTATTTCAACTTCAATCTTTGGGAATTAATCTACTATGACATTGTAGTGTCATTGTACATACTCCTTGTAGTCACCACACACTTCACATATGCACATACAACTTAGACCTCTTGGCCATCTTTGTATATACATATTCAGTTTCACTTCACATGCACGGATTCACTTTACATGCACACAATAATCCTTCTTGATCATGTTTATACATTTGTGTGTAGGAGCTCCAATTTTTCCCTTGTGCTCCCCAAGGGTTTTTTTCATCTGCAACTAGAGACATGTGTTTGAGTGGGGGTGTTGGAGCTATATATAGCTCACCCTATTTAGACTAGGTCTCACCTATATATATGTACATTGTGATCAATGTGAAGTAGTCTTTGGGAGTGTATATGGTGTGTCTTCTCTCTCCATTTTGCATCTCTACAAATCTTCTCTCTCTACATTTCAACATTTTGGGGTTTTTACAAAGTTAAGGGCATTTGGTGATGCTTGAGGGGTAGGCTTGATAAGGTTGTCTTATTTACCCATTTTGGTATCAACCAAGTATTTTTTGGAGATAAGGAAAATTTGAAGGATGAGGAAACCAAGATCTAGAATATTATAGGAGGCCCGATTCTTAGGGCAATATGGAAAACAAGAAGTGAGGTACTTTTTAAAAGGAAAGCAGAGTTGGATATGGCTTGCCCTAATAAATCCTATTGAAGCTATGGTATAGAAATTATGCATCTTGATGAAGGGTTTGAAAGGGGTCCATTCTTTTAGATTTACTATCAAGCTTCTAGCTAATAGTTTCTAAAATTGTGACTCCTTTGGGATTTTGTCGTTATCCCCTAAAGGGAACTGCATATGTTTATGATTGAATATAATCTCATATAATCATACCTTTTTTTCAAAACTTAACATCAAGCTAATAGACTAGCCATTACTATGGGCAGCCAATGTAAGAACAACCTTGATGATCACCATCTATGTGGTTGTTGAAGGTATTTTTGTAGGGGTTAGTAAGAGATGGTGCAAGTTCTTGTTAGTATGGCATATTTTGTCGGAGGGCAATAGTAGTGTGTGAGTTCTTATCAAGGCAATAGTAGTAGCATGAGTTCTTAGTGGGAGTTTAGCCTATAATCCTAAATATGTTACACAAGGGTTTGATTCTCCATCGGATGCTTTAGTCAAGCAATGTCACAAAGGTGTAGGTAAATAAGTATATATGTAGATACAAGTGAGTTATTCTCAGAGCATACATGGATGTTGACACATTAATTCATCAATCCCCTCTCTTGGGCCTATTCTATAGGCTTAGATAATATTGAGGTATACAAACTACCTAGGAATGTCATGTTATAGTTGAAGGGGAGAGAGAGAGAGAGAGAGAGAGAGAGAGAGGTCTAATTATTGACTCCCCTCCCCTCACATTTTTCTCCACCCATTCCCTTCCACGGCCCCTTCTACCTCACACACACCCCTTCCCCCCAAAAAAAGCATGTCTCTAAATTTTTTTAAATAACATGCTTATCAAGGTGTGACTTCTAAGTTATGCAATATGTTGAATGTTTGACTGATTAGACTATAAAACAAGTGAAATACTTTTGAAGTATGATATTAGATTTTGAGATAGTTTTATATAAGAATTTTAAAAAGTATGTAATTAAAAAATTAGCCTTTCATAATCATCTACATCTTTGTTTGATTACTAGAACTTGCCCTACATTCTTCCCATCTTTTTGACCTTTAAGTATGAAATATTCATCATGACCCAAAGAAGTGATGGCAACTCATTTACAACATTTTATCCCTATTTTATTTTTGCTTAGCCCCTTTTTATAGTCCAACATCCCATAGACTAAAAGGTCCATGTGTGTTTGCATTAAGGAAAATTCGATGACATTTTTTATCCCTATAAGAGAGTTTTACAAAAATATTCCCTCAAATTAAAATGGGGGCATTGTAAAATGTAACGGTAATATTTCCTATGTAAAAGGGAATCTTTAATATAATTTCATCGTCCCACTTCCAAAAACCTAACAACCCATATATCAATTGAAAGATCTTAAAAAGTATGTTCTAAAAATTTAATCTTCAATATATTTGAAATTTATTTGTAAAAAATTTACCATGTCCCCCATTTTTTGATAGAATGTTTTGGTCACACTCCCTTAAAAGGCCAAAAAATAGTCTCGAATTTTCCCTAATAGTTTGTGTAATCTAGCACCACTTTATAATACCCTCTTTTGGTGGGATCTTATCTTATAATCCTATTTTGGTTATGTTACCCTTTGAGAAATGAGATATTGATTTTGTAGAACCAATGTACCCTTAATTTACTATGTATAAGCAATACATTGTTATAGCAATGGACTACTTTACAAAGTAGTCTAAAGCTCGAGGAACTGTGAAGGATAATGCTAAGGAGACATCTAGTTTTATTATGGATCAAATTATTTACCATTTTGGTCCACCGAAGGAGATTATGTTTGATCGAGGGACACATTTCTTGAAGAAGGTTATAGTAGCCTTGACAGAAGCTTTGAATATTAAGCATAATACAACTACCCCATATAATCCTCAAGCCAATGGCCAAGTTGAGAGTACAAATAAATAGTTGGTGGGAATATTATCCAAGATAGTATCAAAAAGTAAGCGCTATTGGGGTAATAAATTATGTGGCAATGTGGGCTTACAACATGACATTCAAGAGAGCTAAAAGCCACACCCCATTCAAGCTACTGTATGGGGAAGAGTGTGTTTTGCCATTGGAACAAGAGCTACCCACTATACATTTTGGTCTCAATTATTCATTAGGAGAGGTAGAAGCGTTACAGGAATGATATACTTCTCTTGCACATCTTGATGAGATTTTGTTGTAGACTTTACTACATCAACAAGTAGGAAAGAAGAGAATGAAAGCCCTTCATGACCTTTGGGCTAAGAAGTATAAATTTGTGAAGGGTCAATTGGTGTTGTAATATGATGCTCATCATGAGTTATTCCCAGGTAAATTAGAACCCAAGTGGATGGAACATACAAGATTTTACATTCAGGAAAGAATGGCTATAAAACCCTTTTAGCAAATTTACAGGGGGTAGAGTTTAATACTAAAGTTAACTTTAATAAGCTGAAGCCTTACTACGTGTAAAGGTTGATGTTGAGCTTCGTGCTTGTGCAAGTCCTTCTTAATTTAGCTTTAACTTGCAGTAGGTACCAAGACAATCGGATGGGACGAATCACTCCCTATATCTTGAGCATATGTATCTAAAGCAATTTTACCACCAAGGTCGAGTGATCTCATGGAGTAAAGGTTATCAGGTTCTTGAGTGGCAAGATGGAACTATGATGTGGGAGATTAAGGTCTATTGTCATCATTGTTAATGAATTTTGACTAGTATTCTTATCAAGTTTAGTGAAGAACAAGGGATTTCACCTATTGTGCATCCTCTCTCTTGACTTGATTTTGATTATCATAAGTATGAGTGAGCTGATTAGTATGGCATAGCCTAACACTGACAACTGGGTCTGTAATTTATATTTTGACGGAGCTTCTAGGGGGCCCACCAAACATGTGAGTGTTGATGTAGTCATTACAGATCCTAATTATTCAAATGCGAGTATACATGCATTCACTATAAATGTGAGTTAATTTACTATGATGGTTTACGGGATGCAATTGACCTATATGGAATTTATATGTGCCTCGGCAATTTATGAGGCATTTGCGAAAGATCAAACCTAATACTTGACTTAATTTCCGCAATAACCTGTAGATGCTTAATCTATTATTAATAACTCATGGTTATTAAACCCTTCTCAGCTATCTTTCAAAATATGCAAGCTACTTGATGCGAGGTATGACTATTTCCTAATGATACCCATGCTTAAATATTTGATTTCAATTTCTAGACACGGGCCATTTCGGAGTTGGAAGTAACCTTCACTTCTCTCAAGAGACTCCTTGGTACCAGAGTCCCTATGCTTTGTCTTGGCTTTTCCGATCTCTTGTCCCCTTTAAAGGCAATCAATGGGGTGGTTACGGGCGCAATGGGAAAGAGAGGGTACTCGAGTCTTTGCCCACGAGAGGAGTTGTCCTTGCTCTCTCTCTCTCTCTCTCTCTCTCTCTCTCTCTCTCTCTCTCTCTCTCTCTCTCTCTCTCTCTCTCTCTCTCTCTCTCTCTCTCTCTCTCTCTCTCTCTCTCTCTCTCTCTCTCTCTCTCTCTCTCTCTCTCTCTCTCTCTCTCTCTAGATTCTCCTTCCCTCTCTTTCCTTCTCTTTTCCTCTCCTCCACAACCTCTCCCTCTCCTTCTCTCCTTCTCAAATTGGCAGCAAGGGAAGAATAATAATAATGATTCTGCTTCCTAAAAGGAAAAGGGGGGGGGGGATTAAGGGGAAAAGGTGACAATAGTAAGGGAAAAAGAAGAGGGTTTTCTCCTTTCGTTGAAGGAGGGGGGATTTATAAGGGTGAGGTGGGTAAAAAGGGGGGGGGGGGGGGGGGGGGGGGGATGCTATGATAGGGGGTCCTTAACTACACAGGACCCCCAGTTTTTTTGCTGCCATGCGGCCTATTGAGAGAAGGAAGGGATATTGGGGGGGAAGGGGGGTGGGGAGGTGGCACATGTGTGCCCCTCCCCCCATTGTAATCGTCGTTTCCTTCACCTATCTCCTTGTCAACTTCACTACAACTTGGCAATTCCCGTCATCCTCTTCTCCTACTCGACTACATGTTCAGCTCCCTCCCTCCCTTCTTTACCTTTTCCGTCTCCTCCTTACTCTCGTCAACTTGGAGTTTTAGCCCCCCCTCCCTCATCAATGTGTAGGTGAACTCCCCCTCCCTCCACCAACCAGATGGTGTTGACAGAGGGAGAGGCGACGAAAGAAATTTTATTTATTATTATTTTTTAAATAAAAAGGGGGGGCAAAGTTATTTCGACGGCAAACTATTACAAGCTCTTTGAGCCAGTCCATGTTGGAGTAATTGGTTAGCGACTCGCTCTAGATTTCTATTAGATTATGTTGGGCCTATCCCTTGAGGATCTTCATGCCTTGGTTTTGTTAGGGATTAGGGTGAGAGTTGTTCTTCTGCTTTATTGAGTATAGTTTTGTGGCAGCTTGATACTTTCTATGGTTGTTGTTTGTACAAATTAGTTCGTGGGATTTGACGGGTTGAGTCACCCTATCCTACGGTTGCCAATGAGAGCGGATTTAAAAGCTCATTATTGAATCGGAAAAGAGATGGGGAGGCTGTAAAAGACCAAATTTTCATGCAAAATGAAACGATTGGATCAATGAGCTAGAGTTTTTCTATATGGACTTCGATGCCAAGAACCTAGCACAAGTCTCGGTTCGTCGATCAAAGTCCGTTTGACTCCCCATTTAAACCCTGCAAGCTTTCGTATTATGAACCACCTATGTGACCTCGAAGTCAAAAAGGGCATGAGGTGGCCAAGTTTATAGATTTCACGAAGCCATCCAGCCACTCCAAACGGATCTCAAATCCAAGCTTGTTTGCCCCTCTAAAAGCGGAAAAACCACTTCAATAAAAGTGTGACTCAAAAATGTGAACCAGTTTTTTAAGAAAACTAAAGCTTAAGCTCAATGAGACTTATGATATGAAAAACCACCATTTCAAGAAACTTGGGTTGGGGGAGCATTGTTTTTTTTGTGTCCCCAAATTCTCAAATTTTTATCATTTTTTGAGAGAGCACCATCACAGAAACCATGTTGGTAGCAAGCTTCACCAATTCTTCACCCTCCATTACTTTAGAAATAATCGTAAATGACGCATTGAGTAAAAAGATCTAATTTCAATCTTTCTCACTCCTCTCTCCTCCTTGTGGTTTGTTCTCATGGATCAATGTAAAAGAGGGGATAGGCTGGCTCGATGTTTTTGGTCAAACGATGATGCGAGAGTGGAAAGAGACGTGAGTCGAAGTTGACGAATCATCAGCGG
This sequence comes from Lygodium microphyllum, assembly GCF_053477565.2. Classification (NCBI taxonomy): domain Eukaryota; kingdom Viridiplantae; phylum Streptophyta; class Polypodiopsida; order Schizaeales; family Lygodiaceae; genus Lygodium; species Lygodium microphyllum. The sequence goes on along the minus strand of NC_141161.1, from coordinate 26,638,275 downwards.
CTGTGAAAAAGCATTAGTGGGCCTCTACATTGAAAAGCGCGCATCATAATGAGAGATTTTATGAAAAAAATATAGATTTTATCTTTTTATGATCAATTGTTGTTTGAAATAGTTAGTAATGCTTGTATTTGATTCCCAATCCTCTACTTGATCAATGATGTTGAAAGAATCATAAAAAATCAATGATATCATAATTTTATCCAAAACATGCAAAACCTAAGACTAGGCGATTTAAGAAAAAATATGTGATTTTTGGGTTTTTGGTATATATTTGCCATTTCTATTAAATGAAATATGCTAAGAAAATTATTTTCCATAAGAGTAATCAGTCTAAACTTGAAAAGTAATAATTATTTTTAATTTTATATAAATAAATAGACAAAATTGAAAATTTTATATTTTTAGCATCATAAAAATAAGAAAAAAAAATATTCATGTTTGTGGACATATGGTAGAGGTGAAGCATGAGATTTAGCCTCAATTCAGCCCTTTCTCTTTGTTAGAGTGATTTTTTATCACTTTCAATAAAGAAAAATACATAAAAATCGTTCTTTACAACCATCAACATATACAAAATTTTAAACGATAGGAAGTAAACTACGCTAAATTTTGATGTTCCATGATGCATATCATATAGAGTTTGGTATTTTTTAAAACTTAAAGGGACTAGTAGCAGAAGAAAGCTTGGTACTAGCTCTAAGTAATGAAGCACTATCGTAGTAGAAAGGAAATCATAAAAAGAATTGTCTTTCCACTTTCACATTACTGACTTTTAATGAATATTTGTTTGAGAATGATGGTCATATTCACACTTGCATTGATGCACCACATGGTATCATATCCTAGATGCATAGCACCTGTTTGTATGAGTGATGTGTTGAGTTATCGAGCTCCACTCGTGATATGCCAGGGTGACCGTTGTGCATTTATGTCACCGACTTGTCAGCAGATGCGGTTGATACACCGCTCATGAATAATAGCTAGATGACAGCTATCCTTATCTACTCTAGTTTGTGGCTCAGTTAGTATGCCACCTTAGTTAGTTGAGTTTGGTTTGAGACCCATATATAGGGTTCTTCTATTTCTATGTACTAGAGTTCTTTTGGCTTACACAACTAAGAAGAGGAAAACTGTTTTTCAGCCTCCACCTACATGTGTATTCCCCCATTGTGCAAGCAAGAAAACTACAAGTGAGACTCCTTCCTTCTCTCCCACAATCTTGACATGGTATCAGAGCCTTGTTCGTGGTAAGGAGCTCAAGAAAGCAAGCCAAGTTCGTGGTGTTCTGGTAAGAGGACCAGTGTTGCTTTCATTCTTCTGTTTTGGGAGCAAGTCTCTGCAGGTAGCACAGCCGGAAAGTGTAAGAGTGCATTGTCTCATGTTGAGACGCCCTTCGCGGTGAAGCAAGAGGGCAGTATATGCTGTGGGAAAGGGCTTTAGGCCTGGGTGACCCTATTTTTTTAATTTGAGGCCATTTCGGGGCCTGTTTTGGAGGCGAAAGTTTTCTGCACGCACTCAGGAAAAGGCCTAGTTTTATGCTGTGCGACCATTGTTCTACAGGTCGGTGAAAAGGAGTTACAGAATCATCCTTGTTGCCTGTTGATGCAAAATCGTCACTAGGAAGTGACTGTGTGGTCAAATACCACTTTCGTCAATTTTGCAAATTTGCCCTTGTGAGGCTAAAGCTGTGTTCTTTGCAGTGACATAATTTTTTGCAGTGTTCTGTAATGGCGTCTGATTCTCTTTCACAGATTGTCACTAAAAAGCTTGACAAGAACAACTTCCAAGCATGGAAGTTTAGAATGACGAATTTCCTTATGGGAAAAGGATATTGGGAATTTGTTGCAGGAAATGAAGAAGAACCAGTTCTTCCTGATGTTCCCAATCAACAGCAAATGCAGGCATTTAAAGCATGGCATGAGAGAGCCAGGAAAGTTATGTATTGGCTGTCTATCAGCATTTCAGACTCTATGATTGTGCATATTTAAGATGTAAGTACTCCAAAGGAGGCATGGGATACTTTGTCAAAAATGTATAGCACAAATACGCAAGCCACGAAAATGCAGCTCAAGCAAGAGTTGCATAATGTGCAAAGAGAAAATATGAGCATCAATGACTACCACATGAAGGTGAAGAAGATTGCAAATGCACTTGCTTCCATTGGGTCGCCAATGGAAGATGATGATTTAGTTTCTGTGACCTTGAATGGTCTAGTAAAGGATTATGCACAGTTCCGAACATCCATTTCCATCCGTGAAAGATTTCCTGATTTTGAGGAGTTGATTGCTCTTCTAATTTTTGAAGAGCAGAGAAATGGTGGTGCATCTTCTTCAGGAGGAACTTCAAAAGAAGTTGTCTTCTACTCAAATGCTGGAAGAGGTAGAGGCAGAGGTAGAGGAGGCCGATTTGGAGGCCATGGTAGAAATCGGAATATGCAGTAAACTCAAGAAAACCAGTCCTATGGAGGAGGACGTGGTAACTCTAGAGGCAAGGGGAGCCAAAGAGGTCGTGGTGGATGGCAAAGAGGCCAAAATGCAAACAGCAATGTTGAATGCTACTACTGTGGTAAAATGGGTCATATGGCTAAGGACTGCTATAAAAAGCAGAATGACATCATGAATGGAAAATTGCAACAAGGGAATTATGCATCTTCTAGTAGACAGGGTGATGACAGAAATGAGCATTTGTTTATGGTGCAGCACATGACCAATTCTGTGACAAGTGCAGAAGAAAGTAACGATGTGTGGTATGTTGACTCAGGTGCATCAAACCACATGACAAGTCATATAGAATGGATGCAGGATGCAAGGAAAATGGAAAAATCAGGATTTGTGGAGACTGGTGATGATACTGCACATCCTATTGTGCAGATTGGAAATATTCCTTTGTCTATGCAGGATGGGAAAAAGAAATACATGTCGGATGTATTTCATGTTCTGAATATCACCAAGAACCTAGTTTCTGTTGGTCAAATGGTTGAGCAGGGCTTACAGGTCAGATTTAATTCCCATGGATGCTTTGTTGAGGATATGAAAAATAAAGGTCACTTGATAGCAAAAGGAAAGAAGAAGGGCAAAATGTTTACATTGGATGCAAACATGCCTGAATTGAGTGCAGCAATGTTTGCACATGGGACCGGTGTAGTTGCAGATATTGATATCTGGCATAAATGCATTGGTCATGTTAATGTACAGCGACTTAAATCAATGCAGGCCCAAAATATTGTTGCAGGATTGCCAAAATTCAAGGTTGCAGAAATGCATAAGGTATGTGAAGCCTGTCAGTTTGGAAAACAGGCAAGGAAACCATTTCCTAGACATGTTCAAGAGAGTAATAAGCCATTCAAATTAATCCACTCTGATGTGTGGACTACTAAAGCTGCATCTCTTGGAGGCTGTCATTATTTTGTCACTTTTATTGATGACTATAGCAGAAAAGTTTGGGTGTATTTTATGAAAAAGAAAAGTGAAGTTTTTGGGCATTTCAAAACTCTTAAAGCTATGGTTGAAAAAGAAACAAGCCTGCAAATAAAATGCCTAAGGTCATATGGAGGGGGAGAGTACCTCTCAAATGAGTTTGCAAGGTTCTTGCAGGAGCATGGCATAAAGTAGCAATATTCATGTAGTCATACCCCACAACAAAATGGAATTGCAGAAAGAAAAAACAGGCATATTAGAGAGGTATCTCGTGTCATGCTCAATGAAAAAGACTTGCCACAAATTTTTACTGGGTTGAAGTAGTTGCTACAACAGTCTACATGATGAACAGGACTCCCACTACAGCAATACATGGGATGACTCAGAGGAGAGGTATACTGGTAGGAAACCAGATATTTCTCATTTGAAGATTTTTGGTTGCATTGCCTATGTTCATGTGCCAGATGAGTTGAGATCCAAGTTGGATCCAAAAGCTAAGTGCATCTTTATTGGTTACTCTCAGAAAGGGTATAGATGTTATAACCCTTCTACTCGTAAGTTTACAGTGAGCAAAGATGTTGTTTTTTATGAGATGGGTAGCTAGTATAAACCAGTAAATGTGATTGATGATGTAGATGCACAAAATGGTAATGCTGCACAGAATTCACAGCAACAGTCACAAAATATTAGTGGACCTGGAGCATCCTCTAGCAGTGGCTCACATTCTTTTCCATGGACAGGCAGATTGAGATCAGGAGAATCTTCTCAAAGCAATACAGATAGTGGTATTCAGGTATCACAAAAAGGAAAAGATAAGGTAGATCAGCCCATGTTTGATGTGAATGCAGGTCACTCTTATGTGGATGGTGAATCCAGTGGCTCAGAACAGAGCATTGATGATGAGTTGGGTATACCTTCTATTGTTACACCTGGAGTAAGGAAGACCAAGGATGTTTTGAGAGCACCTGGGAGTGAACCTACTTTGTGTAGGTCTACTAGAGCTAGGTATCCTGTGGATAGGCTGAAATATGATGGATTTACAGCCATTTACTATGCCTATATGGTCAAAGTGATACAGGAACCAGAACCCACTTCTTTTGAGCAAGCCATGGGAAAATAAAAATGGGAGAAAGCCATGGATGAAGAAATGGATACCTTGGAAGCAAATGCTACATGGGAATTGGTACCTTTGCCCAAAGGTAAGAATGCAATTGGCTGTAAGTGGGTTTATAAGGTGAAGCAAAATGCAGATGGTTCTGTGAATAGATACAAGGCAAGATTAGTAGTCAAGGGATATGCACAAACATATGGCATTGATTATGAAGAAACATTCAGTTCGGTTGCAAGGATCGCAACCGTAAGAGCAGTCATTGCTATGGCTGCATCAAAAGAATGGTCTTTACATCAGATGGATGTAAAGAATGCCTTCTTGCATGGTGATTTGCAAGAAGAGGTCTATATGGAGCAACCACCAGGTTATGTGCATGATGTTCATCCTAAGTTTGTTTGCAGGTTGAAGAAAGCCTTGTATGGCTTGAAGCAAGCACCTAGAGCATGGTCTGACAAGATAGGATAGTATCTTGTCACTATTGGCTTTCAGATTTCCAAGGCATATTTTTCACTTTATGTGAGAAAAACAAAGAAAGGTATTATGCTACTTGTCATTTATGTTGATGATTTGATTATGACAGGTGACAGTGATGAAGATATCCTTCATGTGAAAATGCTATTGAAGCAGAAGTTTGAGATGAAGGATTTGGGAGAGCTGTGTTATTTCTTGGGCATTGAGGTGATTAGATCACCAAGTGGGATACGGCTCTTGCAAAGGCAGTATGGATTGGACATGCTGTCCAAATATGGGATGACAGGTTGTAAGCCTATTTCAGTTCCTTTGGAGCAGAATGTGAAGCTGAGCGCAAATGCAGGTGAGCTTCTCGAAGACCCTACTATGTACAGACGCATAGTAGGAAGTTTGATTTATATGACTATTACCAGGCCAGATTTGAGCTATGCCGTTGGATTGGTAAGTCAGTTTATGTAGGCTCCAAGGAAACCGCATTTGGATGCGGCTAGACGCATACTCATGTATGTGAAGTCCACATTGCAGTATGGACTACTTTATGAGACTGGGGTTCAGATACAGTTGCATGGATACACTGATGCTGATTGGGCTGGTAGTATTTCTAATAGACGATCTACCAGTGGGTATGTATTCTCTTTTGGGAGTGCTGCAGTCACTTGAAGCAGCAAGAAACAGCCTATAGTTGCCTTGTCGAGCACAGAGGCTGAGTACAAGGGTGCAGCAATGGCTGCATGTGAGGTAGCTTGGTTGCATAAGCTACTTTATGATATGCATCAGCCTACAGATGGGCCAGTTGTCATTTATTGTGACAACATGAGTAGTATACACTTGGCAAATAACCCAGTCTATCATGCTAGAACAAAGTACATTGAGGTGCATTATCACTATGTGCGGGAGAGGGTTTTACTAGGTCTTATTGATCTAGTTTATGTCAGCACAGAGGATTAGGTAGCTGACATATTCACGAAGGCATTGGGTGCAGAGAAGCTGCACAAGTTTAGAGACCTGCTTGGTGTGCAAGAATTGGGATTGAGCTCGAGGGAGAGTGTTGAGATATCGAGCTCCACTCGTGATATGCCAGGGTGACCATTGTGCATTTATGTCACTGACTTGTCAGTTGCAGTTGATACACCGCCCATGAATAATAGCTAGATGACAGCTATCCTTATCTACTCTAGTTCGTGGCTCAATTAGTATGCCACCTTAGTTAGTTGAGTTTGGTTTGAGACCCATATATAGGGTTCTTCTATTTCTATGTACTAGAGTTCTTTTGGCTTACACAACTAAGAAGAGGAAAACTGTTTTTCAGCCTCCACCTGTGTGTGTATTCCCCCATTGTGCAAGCAAGAAAGCTACAAGTGAGACTCCTTCCTTCTCTCCCACAATCTTGACATGATGACCCGGCGTTGGGAGTGTGAGGTATCCCAAGCTATAGGACTAGATATTCGATCCCTTCGAAGAAATTTTGGTGAGCTATATCTACCATCTCCCAGATCATTTATTTAAAAGAGTGGACTTTGTTTCGAATGTGTTTATGTTCACAGCACATCTTGGGCCTAATCCCCGAGGTGTAGGAGAGTCGTAATGGAGTCAGGGTGATCAACTATTTTAGGTCTCGACATACAACTATCGTAGGTTAGGTAGGCGGGTTATACCACCACTTCTGATGATTTCTTTTATAAATCATTTAGTCAACTTGTGTTGGAGCAGTTGGTCGGTAACTAGCTCTATATCTCTTTGTAAGATTATGCTTAAGTCTATTCCTTATGGAATTCATGCCTTGATCTTTGTCAAGGGATAGGGTGAGAGTTGTGGTTTCTGTTATGTTATGTATTTTATACAGAGGTATGTCTAGGTGCCAAAACTAAAGTAACATATAAAGTATGTGTGGTAAAAATGAAGAGGCACTAGAGTATTGTAAGTGAAAGCGGGTGACTTGGAATGCATTGGAAGTGTTTGTCTGTTAATTGAAGCTCGTTAAATGGTCCATTTAAAGAGGTGCAAGTTTCACATTACAAAGCACCTACTTGATCCAAAAGCCAAATATAGCATCCAAGAAGTTAAGTTAGTAGAAACTAATGCTAAGAACATGACTATCTTTTTATATCTCAAATTTGAGTTTGTTTGGGCCTCTGATTTTAGCTAAACCACATGTTGGCAGTACACATGCAAAGTAGATGACTGATTATTTGCTAATTGAGCTTAACAAAGCTTAAAAACTCTAAAATTCAATGATTTGGGAGAGGGGTGCATTTTTCAACACACCCCCTCAATCCTAAAAAATTGGTGTTATATAGTTGTTTCAATCAAGAGATGAAATCTTAGCCATGGATTCCTCAAATTATTTGCCTTAACTTACCGTAGAAATCACTAAGAATAATGAATTCTATCAAAAGTTCAATTTTTAGTATTTCTCTCTTCTCTTTCTCTTTTGCCATAATTATTCTTAGATAGACTGAGAGCATGAGGGGAAATGAGTGTTGGAACATAGTAAAATGTGGGAAATGGAGTGGACCATGAAGGTGGCTATTAGCAACTGTGTAGAGTGTCATGGTGTCAGAGAAAATTTGATTCTATTTTTATTTTCATAATGAAATTGGGATGCAAATGGGGTGAAATTTTATATGCAAGTAATATGTATTATATTCAAGTGCTACAATTACTAAATTTTAGAGTTTATGGTTATTATAATATAGAAAATAATTATTTAAGACACATTAAACTCACAAAATAAAGGGGTTTTATAGTATATTTCATGGTAGCTTGTGGTCTCAAAGAAAATGTCATTCTATTTTTATTTTCATAATGAGATTAGGATGCCTATGGAGTAAAATTTGATATGAAACTGATATGCGTTATATTCAAGTATTGGAATTACAAAATTTTAGAATTTATGGTTATTATAATATAAAAATCAATTATTTAAGGAACATAAAACTCATAAAAGTAAAATCTATGATGATAATTGATAAATTTGATGAAAGTAATGATGCATATGGGATAAAATAATGCATGCTGGTTACCATGACTATGTCTCTTTGTTTTATGATAAGAAATTACAAAATTATTAGTAATTATGACCATAATAATTACAAAATAATGAAAAAATAAAAAAATTTAATTTTTGAGCTTTGACAAGGAAAGATAAGTAAAGATTTAAAAATGTGTAGTGAGAAGTAAGATACAGGTTTAGTCTTAGTTTACACGCTTAAAAATAAACACATATAAGACACATACATAAAATGAATGATGAAATTTTACATCTTTACAATGAAGAACCAAATGTTTATGTATCATAGTAAGGCATTTAGGGTTTTAGTAAATACTTAAAGGAGTGGAAGCACAGGTTAGCATAGTTCCATCTCTTCAACGTTGCACTATGTTAGTAACATAAAAAGAATTGTTTTGCATGTCACGTGGCTATTTTGTTAGTTCGAATTGTTTCAGCACTATGTGACACAACATGTGGCATATGCATATAAGCATGGTATCACAATGAATGTCATGGATGTATAGCAATTGTTTACAAATCCATTGATCTACGTGGAGTAAAAGAGGATCCCTAGCTCTAGATTAGAGCATCTATTTTTTGCGAGAAAATTATGTGAGGTTATAGGACCCATAGCAATCAACAAAGGGATTCCCTTTATGTATGTGATTCAAGGTGAGATAGTCGCCTATGTATGGGAAACTCCTTTTCTTGGAGTTAGGAGGGGTAGTTTGTTGGACTACTATCCAAAATTGTATAAACAAATGCAACAGCTAGCAGAATTATTCATAGGACCGAAATACTCCTGGTCGTAAGACCATGTGGGATCATTTGGTGTGTTTAGGAGCCCAGGTCTAAAGCCGCTATTGCTTGTGTCAAGCCCGTTTTAGGTTGCATCAATATGACATACAACCTGGTATAGATATAAAAATGCAAGCTTATATACACACAGAAAATTTCATATAAAATCAATGAGTCTACTTTCTTACTCCATAGTCTTACATAGGAGAGAGTGTATGTGTGTGAGTGTGAGATTGAGAGAGTGAGTGAATGGTGAGGGACCAGCAAAGTGAAACCTATAGTCTCCTCTCTAGTACTCTCTCATGCCCATTGTGCTTTTGCCTACTATGTGATGAGATTCATAGAGGGTTGAGGGCCAATGGACTATTCACTTGGATTGTGGACCTAGGGTTTGCAACCTTCTTGGTAGGAGACACATGACTCTGCACTTGATACAATGGTTTGTTTCAATTCCTATGTGAGTATCTATGTCAAAGCTAGTCTACAATGTGTGCATCAAAGCTCTTGAAAGAAATAGACTATGCCCAGCAATCTTGACGTGTTGAGCATGTCGCACAACATTTTGGTTCCATTTCTTGGACAAGGGCATGTAGACCAGAGATTGCTAGTATGGATATTACCACAAAATAGGAGGCTTCCTAGTAATAAAAACTCCAAAATGTGTATAACTTTAGGAGATGTGAGATTTGACCCATGTTGCCCCCATGTGGCACCATGGTCTAAGATGGTTGAAAGTGGATCCTTGTGAGCCTAGAACTCTTCCATGGAACAATCTGGTGACTCCAACTACCAAGTTACCCAAGTGCAAGTTAGACAAACGCATTATGTGTGCTATGAGGGATCCGCAGCATGGGAGGAATATCAAGGTGTGATGGCCTGTGACGTGACACAATGCGACATGTACATGTTATAATGCAATGGCATCTTCTTGGCATATCTTGCAAGTTGGCTTCTACGCGTGCTCAAAACACAATGAAGTATTGCATGCCACCGTGGACCATGTTACTTGTGTGGGTTTTCATATCATGGACCTGTGGGACTAGGCAGCCATCATGACACTTGGTGGGTGGACATTGAGGAGGGATGTTCAATATGCTCAATGCCCCACCCTCGTAGGGTGCCACCAATGATCCATGGTGCTCAAAGTTGTAAGGACCCCATTATGAGAAGAAACCATGTGTGAGTATAAACATTGGGTGGATCTTGACTTGTATGCTAGATGAGGTCTATGAAATCGGATGAGATCTATCAGACCATATGAAAAAAAGCTGATCTTTCTTGATCTAGCCTTTGGTTTAGATAGATTAATTATGCCGGTAGAAACTCAAGGCACAATGCATTGAGTTGTGGGGTCCCCAGGTTCAACAATACGGAAAATATTTTCTAGAATATTCCATGGCCAACACTGACTAGGGAAGGTTCGTAATATGGTTGAACTTGCCAACCACACTATCTTCCATGGCTATAAAAGAAAGACCCCTCTAAATCCATCATCAATCTATCTTTTAGCCAATGAGAGTTATTTTAATACCCTAACCTCTTCACCTATCATCTTTTTGGATCGCCATCTAAGCTTCACAGTGGAAGTGTATGCATGGATAGAGCCATCTTTGTATCAGTTCATTTGAAATTAATGTAGTCTATATGCTTCTCATATTTGATATGTGTTCTCTACTCCCTACTCAAATTCTATCTGCTATGCAGTGTAATTTCTACGAAATGAAGTAATTTGATGAGGTCTTCTTTTCATCCAACATTTTCTCTATGAGGTACTCGTAGATGTTAGAATCAACAGTTTTAATGGGGATTCTTGCACAAAGGAGGTTTGAGAGTAGCTTGACAAAAGACAAGAACCTCTATTTCCATCATGCAAAGTAGTAGTCCTTGACTCCACCATTTCATGCATTATGTGCCTCCCTTGAATCACAAGCATGAGATCGTGTTACTTACACTGTCATGGGCCTATCGTGTTCTATATTTATGTCCCCTACACATCATCCATTAACAAATCTCAGACTTTAGAATCTAAATGCTTTTGCACAACTTACAAAGGTGAAGGGAGAAATAAGTACATAAAATGTTATTCTTTGCAAATTGACTGACAAAGTGTGCATGCAGCAATATCACTTTTGAAATCATGGACCAGGGCTAGTTTGAGGGCATGGCAAGCTTGCACAATGGTTTTCTAATGCCTCATAGGGTTGAAGCACATTGGTGAGAGATAGAGATCCTCGAGTTGAGAAATAAATTTCTTTTTGGCCTACCTTTGCCATAGCGTTCACTTTGGGGGACGTTTTTTCCTCATGACATATATAGGAATTCTTTTAATGAAAGGTTATGTTTCTCTTTCAAAATGATCATTTGAACTATTCCTAGTGCTAGGGTGAATACCTCATCAACCTATCAAACCTTTTATTACAGGCTCCTATTTCCCCATATTGTGTGCCACAATGTCAATAAGGTTTGCATACCTTTGAATCTTTGCAAAATACTCTAACCTTAGTACACTTGATAACTTTACTCAATCAATCATCATACATGAGAATATCTTGAATATATTTGAATCTTCATTGTGTTCCTCGTGCAAAACATATCCACATACTTCACTAGGTTTGTTATGAACTCAATCAAAAGTACATTTTTCTTGTGAATAGTATCAAAATTTTGTTCTTTTGTTAAAAGACAAAGGCAAATGACCACTCATTTTTAATGACCTCTTTTAAAAGGAGCCAAAAATGATTACAAATTGATAGCACTACAAAAATTATATATGAGGAGAGTAAGAAGCCTCGTAGAAGCTTCTAGAAATTAAAATCCCAATATGAAGCACTATACTAAGATGTGAAGAAACATTTTGCAAACTACTAAAAAAAAATTTTATACAATTTTGAAAGACTAGTAAGACTAAATTAACATAAAGGGTTTTTAAGCTTTAAAACTAACCACTTTATATAAAGATGACATCTATGAGTAAGAGGCTTTCAAATATCCCTTGAACTAGGATGCATCAGATTTAGTGGTAGTGAACCCATGAAGTACTATCTATGAATGTATAATTTGTTGACAAATTATTAACTAGTGAGGTCCGAACAAAATCCCTTTCACACCTAACCATCAATGGTTACTCTATCAATATAAGGCTAGCATCATTACTTAAAAACTTTGGCAATCCAGCACCCCTTCAAATGATTCCCAATCAGTTCCTATGTGAGACTTTTTGAAATATGTGAGGATGGTGTAGTCACATCCCAACCTTGTAGCCTTAGAAAAATCAATTATCATGTCCAAGATAGGAGTATCTTGGATATGATCTTTCTATGCATGATGTATGATATACGAAAAAAGGAGCCTAAGTTAGCATGTTTAGGAATCTACTTTGTGCCTTATAGGAAATTGAAAAGGATGTGATGTGCCACCACTAATTCAAATCTTGTTGATTTTCTCTACTAGTAGAGGTGACATCATCTCCTCCTAGAACATGAAAAAAAAGAGTTTGCTGACCAATCTCCCCTTGGGTACCTTTTCCCCTAAATCTTGAAAACCTAACAATAACTCCTATTCAAAGAAGAGTGTAAAGAACAACTGGCCTATCGGTCAAGTTACCATACGTAGAATGGGTGAAATGAGGTACATGGGACTTATAAAAGTTTCCATTTTTTTGGCCCTAAACCTTCTCTTTGCATGATACCACTCCCATAATGTGTTGCAAATGGTTATGAACTCATTATTTAGGCTCGTTCAATTTCTATGACTCTATCTTCTTACAATACCATTTTTTGGTAGGCCCTTGTGATTATATCACCTTTTTAAAAAACCAATACATTGCCTTTTCTTCAGTGTTATTCAAAAATTCAACATCGGGTAAGGTTGCTTGCCAGACTTAAAATTTGTATTTTCTTTCTAATTTTTCTTGGACTCTCATTGGTTAAGAGAAATAATGAGACATGTATTCCTATTTAGGCAACTTTGTGGTTCATATTCTCAATGTGTAGATGATTTTGTTGACTTCTACCCCATGGTTTAAGTGATACTGTTATAATCTACAAATTACCCTATCTCGATGTTACCATGGAAAAAAAAAATCTAGTCATCCTTATGTCTAGATGTATATCACTAATTACTTTGCTAGCAAAACAAGGTTGCAATGACTTACAATACAATATGAGGAGCACATGTTTATTCACAAGTGTCCCATCTCTACTAGGTGGTGAGGTGCAATATGCCAATGTATAGGTATTTTCACAAGTGTCAATTTACAATATTTTTGATATGTAAAACCCCTTATTTTTTGTGATGCATGGAAAGAAAAAAATAGTAAAAGTTTGATATTCTTGGGTAGCTAAACTCACCATGACAAACTTCTCTTAAATTCCTTTCTTCTTGCTAACTTTAATTAGTCCAATTTGTTAATTGATTGGGACATAATGAGTCTAATGACTTCAATGTTCTTAATGTAAGTAATTTGTAAGAATAATAACCATATGCATGTTGAAAGGGAAAGGTTTTTGTTTGCACTTACCCTTTCTCACCTAAGAAAATGTAAAACCTTTAATTAAATGTGTGAGAATTTGAGCTTCATGCCTCAAAAAGGATTCTCAATTTAATTATGTTTTTCATAGAATTTCCTTCCAAAATCAAGAGGTTTGAGGACCTTCTAATGTTTCTATTTGTACTTATGCATGATTATATCTATCAAACATAAGAGAAGATTATTCATTTTAAGGCTAGGAATTATCTGACTACACTAATTATGGAACAAGCTAGAACCTTACATGAATAAGACAATGGGCGAGTCTTGCAAGTATAGTGAGCATGTGAGTTTACTTCTCATTTACTTGCTTTAGTCGACTTGATATACATATTTATCACATACATGTATGTATGTGTGCATGTACGTGCATATGCAACTAAATGTTACAACTTTTTGGGATTTTATGATATATTTGTTGGTTTTCTTTCCTAAAGTATATGCATAATCTCATTACCTTTGTATATAATCACTCTTAGCAATATCCTTGTATAAAATAAAAAATTCAAGCTACTCATATGGCTAGTTAAGACTTCAAATATATTTTCTCTTATAAAATAGGCAATTTGATGAGGTCTTCTTGAACTTGCCAATTCTCTCTATTGAATGATTGACTTGTTTTGTGTTGGAGCTATATATCGCTCACCCTATCTAGACTAGGTCTCACCTATATATATGTAGGTTGTGATCAATATGAAGTAGTCTTTGGGAGTGTATATAGTGTGTCTCTTCTCTCCCTCTTGCATCTCTATATATCTTCTCTCTCTACATTTCAACATGGTATCAGAGCTATCATGATAGACTACAACCACTTCCTTGAAGAATATAATCAAGCAGTATATCTATGTAGTATCTCTTCAATTATTGATTCATGTCCTTTTCATGCTTCAATTTGATGTATTGTGTATGTTATGAGCATCTTATGTTATGGATTTTAAGCATAGAAGAAATTCACTCGATCATCATCGACCATCATTTAGATTGCAAATATGTTGAATTGTAGATATGCCTTTCTTGGACCCTAAAAGTTTTTATCAGGGAAACTCTTAAGGAAATGCCTTTCTCAAGAAACTCTTAAGGTCATGTCCTAGGACTCACAAGCTTTCTTCCTATCAAATCCCTGCTCAATTTGGAGTTCTATGTCAAAAGTTATGTCAGTTCGAGTAAACAGAACTTGAAATAGAAAAACAAATAGGATCATAGCTTCTCGTGCAAACTTGTATGACACAGGTTTCATCACGATTACTCACTCTTGTGTTTCTACATTTCTACCAAAATTAGCTAGATCATCATCTATTCTTGGCCAAAAAGAAAAGTGATAACGTTTTGAGTATTGTTCATATTTCTCATCTATGTTGGACAAATTTCTTCTCTCACACGTTTTCTCTATTTTGGGTTGCTTTATTCTTACCCACGTTTCATCCATCTTGGGTCTCTTTATTTGAAGTATGTTTTTTGAACTAAATGTCTTTCCTTACAACATAGCTTCTACGTACGATTTGTTATGCTGGACTTGTATCTCGTCATTTCGTATATGGTGTGTAGATTTTGTGATCTTATATTGTATGTATTCTCTCAGACACCTATGTCCAATTTGATAATCATCAACGGATTTCCTTTTGGAAAATGTTCAATTCCTCACTTTCAAGGACAAGGATTCCTTGGGTGGAAAGTAAAGATGTTGCTAGTTCTTGAAGGTGATAACTTGCATGATATTGTTCTTGGTAATTATGAATGTCTGCCTCAACCAATTGATCGCAATCATGATTGTACCATTCTAAGTGAAGGACCTATCCTTGAAGAGTGGCAAACTCTTTAGAATGAGTGGGTCTAATGTGACAAAGCAGCTCATCGGTATATTCTTTCTACTCTTCAAGAATCACTTATGCTTGATGTATGTAATCATTCAACTTGACAAGCTATATGGGATTATTTGAGAGCAAATTTTGAGAAGAAATCTATTAGGAAAATACTTTATATTCATAGTCAACTCCCTCAGTAACAATACAACATTGGAACTTCTATGACAATACATATCAAAACCTTCAAGAACATTATTAATTAGTTTGCTATTGCTAGTGATGCTATTCCACGAAAGTAATTGGTAACACACCTTCTTGATATACTGTAAAAGATCCTGATTATGATAATATTGTTACCATATTATCTAACAAAGATGGGATCAATTTTGATCAAGCATGTATATCTTTGATTGAATATTCACAATGACATGAACAATGCCACACAAATAAAGAAACAGTTATGATCTCACAAGAGGTCACACAATCAAAACAAATCGACCAAGCTTTACTTGCTCGAAGGTGTCCCTTTCCACGCTCAACATGTAGGAGTCATTGTGGTGGTAACTTCTCTCCTCTCAAGTTTCCTAACAAACATTGTTCTTATTGCAATAGAGGTGGTCACACTAGAGATGATTGCTCAACAAAACAAAATGAGGAAGAACTTAGCATTACAAATAAACAACCACATTTATCCAGATATTATTCTCCTTGTGACTAGTGCAAAAAGAGTGATCATCCAACCCATCTATGTTTCAAGAGGATTTTTGATTCAGATTGTAATAGAGCATATGCTACTACACAGGACAACACTACTAAAGCAGCAAATTGTGTGAGTTATTCTATCTCTCCGAAAAGGATACTTCATGTTTGTATTTATATGTTGGTGCTATGGGAAACATGACATATTAGTCCCAATGGTTACATAATTATCATTCTATTCCTATCAAGAAATTGGTTTATCTTGTTGATGACACAACTTGCCAAGTCAAAGGTATAGGTGATTTATATATTGGTACTCTTTCTTCAAAAAGAATTTTGTGTGGAGTTTTACATGTCCTAGATCTACAAAGGAATCTTCTTTCAGTTTGCAAGACTTGTGGATCTTGTTCTCTTTGTCAGTTTTGACCATACCAAGTGTTGCATTGAGAAAGATACCCAAACCATAGCTATCGCTCCTTGAAATAGTAATATTTTTGAGTTATCTTTAAATGAAGATGTTGCAAATGTTGTTACAAATCCTAGCAATCTTAACAGCAAAATATGGCATCATCGCTTTGTTCACTCTGATTTTTCAAACCTTGTTGATCTCTATCGTCATGACCTTGTTCAATGGATGGAATTCAAAGCTCGTCCTCATATGGGTATTTGTGAATATTGTGAACTTGGAAAGCATTTTTGCAAACCCTTTTTCATTTCAACCACAACTCATTCTAGAGATTTGCTTGATCTTATTACACTAATATTTATGGACCTTTTCCCGCATTAAAATCTCAATAACGGTATTTCATGACTTTTATTGATGATTTCTCAAGATACACCATAATTTTTCTCTTGTGTAACAAATCAAAAGCTTTATTATCTTTTAAGGAAGCTACAAAACTTCATACTAGTCATTGCATCAAGAAACTTTGTAGTGATAATGGTGGAGAATACAATTCAAATAATTTTGATGATTATTGTAATAATTTGGGTATCCATCATGAATATACGATTTCCTACTCTCCTCAACAGAATGATATTAATGAATGTAATAATAGGATTATTTTCAATGCCATGCAATGTATGCTCATTCATTCTAGCTTATCTCGATGTTTTTGTGCTGAAGCAATCTTAATAGTAGTATTTGTGCAAAATCATCTTCCTACAACTGCTCCTTCAAGTATAATACCGATTACTACTTGGACACGTGAAACTCCTTCTGTTCATATTTTTTAACTTTTGGATGTATTGTTTACATTCATGTACCCAAAGAAACTCAAAGAAAACTTGATCCTCCTAGTTTGAAAGTTATTTTCATTGGATATTCAACTTTCTCTAAGGTATACAACTTTTATGATCTATCTTCCAAGAAGATAATCATAAGTTGTGTTGCTATTTTCAATGAACAACTTATGGACATCACATGGTCTCAAGAGGATGATGGGCAGATGTGATCACTAGAGAACATTGATGATACAAAGTCATTACTCAATTCTTTTCCTTTTCTATATGATGATGAACCTCCTTCACGGGATAATATTGACTCTTCAAATCAGGATTCACAACCTACACCTATTATTGCTGATGGTGACCTTAGCATTGATATTTTATGTTGATCTTCCAATTGATAATGAGCATGGTACATTTCATGTTTATGATGCTCATATTCTTGAGAATGCTCTCAATATTTGTAAAGACCTTGTCTCTTATAGTGATTCCATGTCATCTCCACAAAAGGAACAATGGTAGGAGGCCATAGAAGCTGAGTATGAATCTCTTCTCTCTAAAGGTACATAGGTTCTAGTTGAGTTACCACCTGGACGTACTACTATTAAATGGAAGTGGGTTTATAAGACTAAAAAAAAGCAAATGGAGCATTTGAAAAATTCAAAGCAAGGCTAATTTCCAAAGGTTTCTCACAAATTGTAGGAATTGATTATCAAGAAACTTTCTTACTTGTTGTTCATATTTTAGGGCTTGTTAGTTTTTTGCTATTGAATTTGATTTGGAGGTTCACCAATGGATGTAATAACCACTTTTCTTACTGTTGATTTAAAGGAAGAGATATATATGGAGCAACCAGAGGGATTTGTAGTCAAACATAAGGAAAATCTTGCTGGTAGAGTTCATCGGGCATTGTATGGCCTCAAACAATCTTTATGAGCTTGGTATCAAAAGGTTGATCTTTTCCTTGCAAAACAAGGTTTTATATCTTGTTCTTTAGATCCTAACTTATATGTCAAGAGGTGCAGTGATAGTTTTATTATTCTTGCTCTATATGTGGATGATACCGTACTTATTTTTAACAATCTCAACTTCCTTCAACAAGTACAAAAGGTTTTATCTTCTATGTTTGACATGGTCGATCTTGGAGATATACACACATGTCTTGATATTAAGATTCAAAGATATCGAGACAAGTGTGTTTTATTATTGCATCAAACAAAGCTCATTGAAGATATTATTCAAAAGTTTGGTTTGGGCTCTGCTCAATCCTACTAGTACTCCTTGTCTTGTGAGCTCTACCAAAAACTCTCACTTTCTACAAAATGATGGGCAATTAGCATTACATCAATCTTATGCTAATCTTGTTATATGTCTTCAATTTGTTGGCTTAAATTATCACCTCAATATTCTTTTGTTGCAAATTTTCTTAGACAACATCTTATTTCTCCATGCCTTAAACATTGGACTGCACCTAAATGAGTTTTGAAGTATTTGAAAGGTACTAAAGATTTTGGGTTGGTTTACCGACGCCAATAAAACTCTAATTCTCTACATTCACTTCAACTTTTGGGTTATATAAATACAAATTGGGAAACCTCTCACTTATCTATGTGTTCTACAAGTGAAATTTGTTTATTTATCAATGGTTTTTTATTTCTTAGACTATCAAGAAAGAACGTTGTATTGTTATTTCCACTATAGAGGCTGAATATGTAGCCACACCTTTAGCAGCTCAAGAGTTATTATGGATTTGACAAGTTCTATCAGATATTGGCCATCCTCCTCTCTCCAGCACACCACTTTGATGTGATAACCAAAGTTCTATTAGTCTTGCTAAAGACTATGTTCAACATAACAAGTCTAAACATATTGCAGTGCATTATCATTATGCTTTATATGAAGTAAAGAAAGACACAATCATAATTGAACAATGTCCAAGTGATCAGATGATTATAGATATATTCACCAAAGGACTTAGTGAAGCACGCTTCACTCTATTGTGCTCAAAACTTGGAGTTATCTCAACTTCAGTCTTTGGGAATTAATCTACTATGACGTTGTAGTGCCATTGTGCATACTCCTTGTAGCACCACACACTTCACATATGCACATACAACCTAGACCTCTTGGTCATCTTTGTATATACATATTGAGTTTCACTTCACATGCATTGATTCACTTTACATGCCAAAGTTTATGCATTTGTATATAGGAGCTCAAGTTTTTCCCTTGAGCTCCCCAATAGTTTTTTCATCCGTACTAGAGACCTATGTTTGAGTGGGGGTGTTGGAGCTATATATCGCTCACCCTATCTAGACGAGGTCTCACCTATATATATGTAGATTGTGATAAATTTGAAGTAGTCTTTGGGAGTGTCTATGGTGTGTCTTCTCTCTCCCTCTTGCATCTCTACATTTCAACATCTTGGGGTTTTTACAAAGTTAAGGGCATTTGGTAATGCTTGAGGGGTAGGCTTATTTACCCGTTTTGGTATCAACCAAGAAATTTTTGGAGATAAGGAAAAATTGAAGGATGAGGAAACCAAGATCTAGAATATTATAAGAGACCCAATTCATAGGGCAATATGGAAAACAAGAAGTGAGGTGCCTTTTTTATAGGAGAAGAGTTGGATATGGCTTGCCAATAAATCCTATTGAAGCTATGGTATAGTAATTATGCATCTTGATGAAGAATTTGAAAGGGGTCCACTCTTTCAAATTTACTATCAAGCTTCTAGCTAATAATGTGTAAAATTGTGACTCCTTTGGGATTTTGTCTATTTTTTTATCCCTTAAAGGGAACTGTATATATTTATGATTGAACATAATCTCATATAATAATACCTTTTTAAAAGACTTAACATCAATCTAATAGACTAGCCATTACTATGGGAAGCAAATATAAGAACAACCTTGATGATTAGCTGAAGGTACTTTTGTAGGGGGTAGTAAGAGATAGTGCAAGTTCTTGTTAGTATGGCACATCTTGTTGGGGGCAATACTAGTGTGTGAATTCTTATCAAGGAAATAGTAATAGCATAAGTTCTTAGTGGGAGTTTAACCTATAATCCTAACTATGTTACACAAGGGAGTGATTCTCCATCGGATGCTTTAGTCAAGCAATGTCAAAAAGGTGTAGGTAAATAAGTATATATGTAGATACAAGTGAGTTGTTCTCCAAGCATACATGGATGTTGACACGTTAATTCATCTATCCCCTCTCTTGGGCCTATTCTATAGGGCTACATTATATTGAGGCATAGAAACTACCTAGGAATGGTATGTTATAGTTGAAGGAGAGAGAGAGAGAGAGAGAGAGAGAGGTCTAATTATTGACTTTTCTCCCCTCACATTTTTCTCCACACCCCCTTTTTCTTCTCACACACCTCTTCCCCCCAAAAAATGTGTGCCTCTAAATTTTTTTAAATAACATGCTTATCAAGGTGTGACTTCTAAGTTATGCAATATGTTGAATGTTTGACTGATCAGACTATAAAACAAGTGAAATATTTGTGAAGTATGATATTAGATTTTGAGATAGTTTTATATAAGAATTTTAAAAAGTATGTAATTAAAAAATGAGCCTCCCATAATCATCTCCATCTTTGTTTGATTACTAGAGCTTACCCTACATTCTTCCCATCTTTTTGACCTTTAAGTATGAAATATTCATCATGACCCAAAGAAGTGATGGCAACATCTCATTTACAACATTTTATCCCTATTTTATTCTTGCTTAGCCCCTTTTTATAGTCCAACATCCCATAGACTAAAAGGTCCATGTGTGTTTGCATTAGGGAAAATTCGAGGACATTTTTTATCCCTATAAGAGAGTTTTACAAAAATATTCCCTCAAATTAAAATGGGGGCATTGTAAAATGTAATGGTAATATTTCCTACGTAAAAGGGAATCTTTAGTATAATTTCATCGTCCCACTTCCAAAACCTACCAACCCATATATCAATGGAAAGATCTTAAAAAGTATGTTCTAAAAATGTAATCTTCAATATATTTGAAATTGATTTGTAAAAACATTACCATGCCCCCATTTTTTGATGGAATATTTTGGTCACATTCCCTTACAATGCCAAAAAATAGTCTCAAATTTTCCCTAATCGTTTGTGTGATCTAGCGCCACTTTCTAATACCCTCTTTTGGTGGGATCTTATCTTATAATCCTAGTTATGCCACACAAGGATGTGATTTTCTGCTTGATGCTTTAACCAACCAATGTCATAAATATATAAGTAAATAAGTATATCTATAGATACACATTAGTTTTTTTCCAAGCATGCATGGACTTTGGTATGCCAATTTAGCAACCCTGTTTCCTAGGTCTCTCTACCCAATCACTTGGAGAGACACAAGGTGTAGAAACTACTTAGGAATGGCATGCTATAGCTATCACACACACACACACACACACACACATGGAGAACCAAGTCTAAGTATTTACTCTCCTCCGCACACTCCACACCCCCTCCATAGCTCCCCTCCTTTCTCCTAAAAAAAGAAAAGAAGTGTGCTTTTTAAAATTTTCAAATAAAAATATCCCTACTGTAAATGTTACATGAGGTGTGTTTATAAACCCCTTCTGTTTTTGAAAAACTGTAAGTCAACATAATAAAAGTATGTCGGGACCAAAAATGGGCCCGACACTAGCTCTATCACTCTAGTCGCAGGTCTCTATGCTCAATCAAAACACCCCATGGCCTTGCGAATCTAGGAGCCCATGGAGGCTAACCACATCGATCTAACTTATACATGAATTTGTATTGTTTATAGTCCAATGAATCCATTTTTAACTCCTCATGGAGGAGTATCCAAATAGATTAGTGTCTAGCACCTTGTAGCACAAAAACGAGGAGCACCCCTTGACTGACTGTTGTGGTCTCACTATGACTCTCCTACACCTCGAGGATTGATCCCGAGATATACCATCCAAACATATGAAACGTAAGATACATAGTCCTCTCTTATCATCAATCATTCTAGGAGATAGTTTATATCCTCCCTTTATTAGTCCCCAAAGAAACGAACATATTAACCCTATAGCTTGGGACTTCTTACACTCTCAATGTGGGTCAACATTTATGCAACCAAGTGTTGTGCAATCTAGGAGCTGATACTACTCATTTGATACCATGTATAAGGAATGTGATGCAAAGGTGAATGGCCATAAGTACAAAACAAATTATTTTATCAAATCAACATCGTGGATGTGCACAACCAATACTTTCCATGATTTCATACTACTAGTATACTTGTGGTATTGCATAGGGACAACACTAAGTATACTCATGCTATTGAACCCTTTGACACTTAAACCAAATGAGCTCTATATAGAAAATTCAACAAATAAATCATGCCTTAGACCCACCATACATCCACAAACACATTTATAAATTTTTTTAAATTTTTAGCATATAAAAACTATTTTTCTATTTAAATTTATTTTGCTTAATTTTTTCTATTTATTTATTAATAAATTACTTTTATTTTTTATTTTATGATTCATCCTAATTAAAATCACTTAGATTCACCATTATCTTTCATTTCATTTCATAAGAATATGATTTATCCACTCGAAAATTGACAAAACCCTTATTTTCCACTTAAATACTGCATTTCAAGCTTTAAATTATTCATAACAATCACATTTAACTACAAATTCTACATATTATTACTCACAGCTCTCAAAGATATGTCAAGCAAGGCTTATACAAAATTTCAGACCATATGCACTTCATTTAGACCATGAACTATAAAAAACAAGCAAATTTTCTTCATAAAATGGACATAAGGCTAAATTGCATGTTTCGAGTCACAAAAATTGAATACTGGACAGCCATCAGATCCACCATTGATTTTTACATGGCACTTCACATCACTTCTCAGAATCCTCTCAATCTTGCATCAATCCGGTGCTGGACAAGCATTCTCTATCCCTTTCTTCTCTTTCTTTTGTCTGCATGAATGGTCTCTTGGAGGAGAGAGAGAGGGGAGGGAGAAATATTAAATTTGTATCTCTACATCTAGGTAGCCATTTATTGTGTGAAGACTGGAAATAAAGAGAAAAAATTTGGAGGATCAAGCATGCATCTTCAAATCTATGGGCTCTTTGTGACCTCCAAACCCCTCTCTCATCAAAATCACCATGATTGTGCCTTCTCCTTGTTGCTCACCAAAAGAATGTTGGGGATAAATGCGCCTTTGCATAGCCGCCCATGTATTATTACACTGATAGTACCAGCCCCACTACACACTGTAGGTGGTGGGTGCCCGTCATTGTCACTTTATTCTTTATTCTTTTAGTGACAGTTTGAATAAAGGAAGGCCCGATTAGACATTGTGACTATTGGAGTTCCCATTTGTGTCTCTCTCTCTTCTTGCTCTTGTTCTCTGCCATAGCTCACTTCCAAGCAAGCTTCGATCCTTCTCACCTTTCAACTGGTATCAGAGTGAGGCTTCCTAACTTCTTGAGCTTGGTTCATGGCATTCTTAGCTTCCATTCAAATAACTACAACATTGGGTCTCCTTCTTGATAGCCATAGCTGACCTTCCCGAGCTCTCCTCACTCCTCGGCTTCCCAAGCACCTTCCTGACGGCCTATTGAGGCACCCTTAGGGCATTGCTACAAAGGTATTAAAGTGTTCTTTCAGTGCTTTTATTTAGTTCTCAGGTTACAGTCAATTAGGGCAGCCATAGCTCAAACCCTTGGATCTTGGATCTTACTCCCTCTTGCATTTGGGCACTTGAGGCTTGTTGTGGGCCTCCCTAGGCAACCCCTTGAGCCTCTAACCACTACCATTGAGGCCACGTGGATGCACAAGAGCAGAAGAAGGGATCAAAAAATTTGTGCCATTTTTTTGGTTGTTCTGGACAGTACACTATATTAACTCACCTACTCCTCATTGATGGCTATGTCATACTTCTTCGGGCTTGGCAATGCACTTGGCAATGGTCTCTAACTTTGGTTGAAGCCTCCTTGATCATTGACATCAGATTTGGGTCTAATTTGTACATTTTTTAGGACTGTTTATAGTAGTCCCACAGTCATGTTATGCAGAAGTAACACTGGCATCTAATGCTATGCTTGTTTGGGCACTTCTACTTAACCAGTTTGGTACCTATTGATGCCGGATTGTTTGAGGGATGCAAGGCACATATTATGCCATCATTTTGGACTGATTTTCTTAGTGAAAATACTCAATTTTTAACAGTAAATCATTGTTGTACCACAATGGGATGAAGCCTATAATCTCATGTTTGGTTATACCTATTGGTCTCGGGCTATGTCTTTGGGATATGCAATGAAGTATTGACCTTCGGGGTACAACATCGAGCTTGCCTTTGGTTTCAGATCTTTATTTGCACTTGAGCTTGGCTTTGGAATGCATTTGACGCTCCGTCTTGGATATATCTATGGCATGTATGTTACCTATGTCAGACCGGTCTTGACATGCTTGGCCTATGCCACTACTACATGCTAGTTACATTGTTTGGAGCTGATTGCTACTAGTGCCTTGTCTGGGCTTGCATCTAGTTTCTTGAAACTTACTTGGGATGTTTAATGGCTTTCCAGAGTTGTATTTGGGATACAGTTGATGTTTATGGATTCTCTACTTGGAGGCTAAAAAGCATATATGCTCATGATGTCTTATTGATGTCTGGTCTTGGATCTTTCATCACTGGTGCTCTCATATGCATTTCTTGAGCTTCTTGGCTTGATCCATACAGCTTTTTTGCTAGTGGGAGCATCATTGGATGTTTGACAGACATTGAGTAGGTGGTTTATGCTATTGATCTTTAAATCTTTTGAGACTGGGATCTTCTTCACTTGGATGTTGCATGGTTGATATGTCGTGGTCTATATACATGTACTTGGGCTGATTTGGGCTTCGCACTCCTTGAGCATACACCTCTTTGTGTCAGGTCTTGCCAGTGTTGTGTACACTTTGCCCTATTACACAGGGGGTGTGCTTGGGTGTTTCCTCAATGTCCATATGACTGTCATATGCTGATTTATGCCCGCTTGATGCTGGTTATGCTTTGACAGTCCATGATTGACTTGGTGCATTGATTTTTCCTACAATTTGCTCTCATTGTACTTGGTTGTAATTTATTACAGCAAGTAGTTATGTATGGATTGATGTAAAATTTTCATACTGAATCATCCTGCTTTTATGTACTTTTGATGGTACTTGGTGGGCAGCATCATTAGTTATCAGTTCGAGGTCATTTTGCCTTGGTTTTGGTGGTATTTTGGCTATTTACAATGGAAAACAACAAACGTTTTGAACTGTCTGCACTGTTTTGGACTGCATTATGGGTTCTTCTTCCACTAATAGTGCTATCTTCAACATCACTAAGCTTGATGGTACGAATTATGCCTATTGGAAGAGCCAAGTTTGGCAAGAATTGGTGCAGAAATCGTAGATAAAGCCACTAAGGATGCATGGCAAGTAGCCTGAAACTATGGCTAATGACGAATGGGATGAGCTTGGCGGATAACGAATGGGATGAGCTTGATGAGTTATGCAAGTCCACCCTCATCTTGTCTCTCACTAAACAGATGCATTACAATGTGGTTGAGGAAGCATAGAGTGATTGGTAGCTTTGGGATAAAATTAAGAACCTCTATGATAAGAAAAGTCCAGCAAGTTAGATGTATTAGCTGACGTAGCTTATGGACCTGCGCATGAAGGAGAATATGACAATGTCTACTCATTTGAGCCAATTCCATGCTATTCTCAAGAACTTGACTTTGCAAGGTATTACCTTTAATGATGAGGTTACTCCATTGTTTTTGCTTGGGACTCTGAGTGAGTCATGGAATGTATTCCGCATTGCCTTATGTGCTCCTGCTACTATTTTGAACTTGCTTGATGTAGAGAGTGCTCTTGTGCACAAGAAGAGATCAACCGTAAGAACTTAGACGCCTCTCGTGTGTCCCATGCTTTGACTATTAGAAGCAAAGATGGTAATGGAAAGAATGACCGTGGGAATGGCCATGGTAGAGACTTGCAGAAGTCTAGGTCTAAGTCACGTGGTAAGTTGCGTAGCAAGTCACATGGTAAGTTGCGTAGCAAGTCACGTGGTAAGTTGCGTAGCAAGTCTCGTGGGAGAAATGCTAATGTGACATGTCATCATTGCAGTAAAAAGAGTCATATATGCCCACAGTGTCATGAGTTGCGCAATAAGAAGAGCAAAGAGAAGGGGAAAGACAAAGTACAAGAAAAGTCCTCTAATCGTAGCATTATACCTATGAAATCCAATGTGAAAATTGAGGAAATAAATGTCATGCAGACTGATGACTCCAATGAGGAGTACACACTTGCAACTAGTTCTTGTGATGCTATGTGGTTGACCAATATTCACTTTATATATGCGCAGTGCTGGCTTTTGGATTCTTGTGCTTCATTTCATGTTACTCCATGTCATGAGTGGTTCCACTCCTACCGCACTATCTCTGGTTGAGTTCACTTGGGTGATGAAAGGTCACTTGCTATTATTGGCATTGGGGATGTACGGCTATAATTCTCTACTGGCAATACTTTTCTGTTACAAGATGTAAATCATGTACATACGCTTACACGTAATCTTATGTCTACAAAGGGCAGCTTGATGATGCTGGGTTTCATGTTTCATTTGGGGATTCTACCTAGAAGATCCACTGTGGCGGGCAGACTTGTGCTTGCTAGAGGTGCCAAAGCTGATAGCCTCTATCCTTTTATAGTTGATGGGTCCTTTGTTGACCATGTTTTGTCAGTGGGTTCCATCCCACATGTATCTCTTTAGCATGCCCATTTGGGCCATATGTCCTTGAAGGGAATGAAAATGCTTTCTAGTTTACAGTACTTGCCGCTCCTTGACTACGCATGTTTTGATTCATGTGAGCATTGTCTTTATGGTAGACAGACTAGGAATACGCATAAGAAGTCTGGTAGGACACGCATGAGTGAGCCCATGGCATTGGTATATTCAAATGTATGTGGACCCATGCCCTATCAGTCTATGGGTGGTGCAAATTATTTTGTGATGTTCGTTGACGATTTTTCACATAAAGTCTGGGCTTACCCCATTAAGCTTAAGTCCAAAGTTTTGGTTGTGTTTCAGAGATGGCTTGCATTGGTTGAGAACCAAACTAGGCATAGGCTGAAATGCCTTGCATTGGTTGAGAACCAAACTAGGTATAGGGGCATAGGCTGAAATGCCTTAGGATTAACAATGGGGGAGAATATGTGTCACGTGCTTTTGAGAAACTATGTGATGAGAGGGGTATTATGCGTTAGTTGACTGCCCCCTACACCCCATACCAAAATGGTTTGGCTGAGCAGATGAATAGAATCATCCATGAGCGTGTATGCAATATGTTTGGCCATGTAGGTCTACCATAGAGCTTTTGAGCTGAAGCAATCAATACAGCTGTGCATGTCATAAATAGATCACCTTCTAGTGGTTTGGATTTCCAAGTTGCATAGGAGATATGAACTGGGAAACCTCTGTCTTATGCGCATCTACGTGTCTTTGGATGTGAGTCATTCTGCCATGTGCCCAAAGACAAGCATACTAAGTTGGATCCTAAGAGTGTCAAATGCATTTTCCTTGGCTATAGGGATACAGGCAAGATGGGTTACCGCCTTTGGGATCCGCAAGCGTAGAAAGTCATATGCAGCCATGATGTAGTCTTCCATGAAGACAAGATGCATAGGCAACATGAGAGGGTGGTAGAGATACACAAGGTTATATTCCAAGAGGAGCCACATGCTCCTACACAGCCAATTGGACAGCTTGTAGTAGTAGTTGGTACACATGGCCAGGGTGTTGTACCGGCCGTAGAGGCTGCCGTGAGATGGTCTACTAGAGATAGATGTCCCCCTGATAGATTTGAGCCCTCAATGCATTATGTCTTGGTTACAGATGCAAGAGAGCCTCTCACCTATGATGAGGCTATGCGCAGGGGTGACAATCACTCCTAGGAGAGAGCTATGCAGTTTGAGATAAACTCCTTGCACAAGAATATGACTTGGGATTTGGTTGCCTTGCCTCAGGGCAAGAAAACTTTGCCATGCAAATGGATGTACAAGCTGAAAAGTACCCCTAGAAACCCCAAGCCGGCTTATAAGGCAAGACTTGTCGCTAAGGATTTTAAACAAGAGCATGGAGTTGACTTTGATGAAGTCTTTTCTCTTGTGGTCAAGATGACCACCCTATGCTTGGTTTTAGCCTTATTCACACACCTTGACTTGGACATGTATTAGATGGATGTCAAGACTGCATTCTTTCATGGGGATTTGCATGATGAGATATACACGGAGCAGCCTAAGGGCTTTGCAGAACCTGGCAAGAAGCACCTAGTGTGCAAATTGAAGAAAAGTATTTATGGCTTGAAGTAGGTACCTAGGGAGTGGTATCATAATTATGATGCCTTTATGTAGTCACAGGGCTACAGCAAGAGGGGTATGGATCTGTGTCTTTACATGAAGAAAGCCCGTGATGGCTCCTTGCTTATTTTGGTACTGTATGTGGATGATATGCTGATAGCAAGGAAAGCTCATGATGAGCTAGATGCTCTTAGATCTCAGCTGAAGAAGAGCTTTGAGATGAAGGATTTGGGACAGGCCTCTCACATTCTTGGTATACACATTAAGCACGATAGGCATCACGGACTACTCTACCTCTCATAGAGCGAGTACATTAATAAAGTCCTTGAGCATTTACGCATGCAGGACGTAAATCCTATTGGCTATCCATTACCTTCTTATGTGAAGATTTCACAAGCCGATTGTCCACAAACGGATGAGCAAAGGACCAAGATGGCCACGATCCCTTATGCATCAGTTGTACGCAGTTTGATATATGCCATGATAGCCACTTGTCCAGATATTGCATTTGCAATTGGTGTTGTAGCACACTATATGGCTACACCTACAAAAAAGCATTGGGATGTCGTAAAGGGTATCATGAGATACCTGAAAGGCACAACAGATATGTGTATTTGCTATGGCAGCCAGGATACAAGAGTTGTGGGCTACACAGACTCTCATTATGCATGACATGCAGATAGTAGGAAGTCCACTTCTGGCTATGTCTTTACCTATGCTGGAGCTGTTGTTTCTTGGATGTCCAGGGTTCAAAAGTGTACGGCTCTCTCTACCACTGAGGTCGAGTATGTTGCAGCCACTAAGGCTTGCAAGGAGGCCATATGGTTGGGCCACTTGGTTCATGACCTTGGGATTGATACTATACCTATGCTACATTCGTATTCTATGAGTGCTATTCAGCTAGCCAAGAATCCGGTCTTCCATGCGAAGACGAAATACATTGAGGCATTAGGAAAAAAATGAACTCACAAATGGGACCTTAAAAATAATACAGTTTAAGATGTGGGTCTTTTGGATTGTCCAATAGAAAGGCTAGATGTTGACATCCATGGAGGGTGAATCTTATCTCTCCAAATCTTGGGTTTTCTATTAAAAAAAGGGGTAGTGGGGGATTTTAAAAATGGAGAATGAATAGTATATAAAATTTGAGTTTCTCTCACCTTGTATTTCCCCCCCTTTTTTGGAGAATTTTCAATTTCAGATTTTTTCCCTCTCACAAAATCAGTTTGACTCAAAAGTTGAGCAACATACTACTTTCCCTCTCTTCTCTATACTCGTGAATTTTCGTCTCCATTGAAGCTCCCTGCTGAGAGTAATTAGGGTTTCGAGCGTTCTGCTTACCTCTACACTTTCTTCTCCACGCAGCTCCAGATTTTAGGCAAAACACAGGTGCCCATCTCTCTTTGCATTTTCTCTTGTTTGCTATTTTTTCAATAGGGTTTGATGTCATTTCTTACTGTTGTTATTGTTTTATTACAGAGGTTGTTTGGGGCAGGAGACAATGGTGCTCATCTCTCTCTCATTTCTTTTCCCCCTCTCTCTATGTGTTGTTTCTCTTTTATGTTGTGTTTTCAATAGAATTTGATGTTGGTTCTAATTGTTTTTTTCTTACAGAGTTTATTTGGAGCAAGAGGTAAAGGTGTTAATCTCTCTCTTTGTTTGGTTTTTTTTTTACTGATATCTTTTCAATACAACACAATGTTAGTTCTAACCCTTGTTGTTGTTTTGTTGCAGAGATCATTTTTGGTGACATTGCATAAGTGCTTATCTCTCTCTCCCTGTCTCTTTCTCTGTCTATGTTTCCTCTTTTCTACTATTTTTTCAATATACGTTCATGTAAATACTAACTCTTGCAAAATTGTCTTTGCAGAAATCAATTTGGGCAAGATTGGATAGGTGCTCATTTCTTTCTCTCTCCCGCATACTCACACAAACTCTCTCTTTCTTCCTCTCTACATTATCCCTTTTCTACTATCTTTATAATAGGGTTTGATGCTAGTTATAACTTAAGGATCAATTGTTGTTGCAGTACTTAACACAAGGTAGAGCAAAGATTCTATTGCTCAATTTACAGGTAAATCTACCATATTTTGTGGTGCCAAATTTTATTCATTTAATTAGTGACTTTTATATTTGATGGGATTGATGTTTTCTTATGTTCATAATTTGCAATGGGTTTTGATTAGCAATGATTCAATCTTATCTTCAGTAAATCAGCTTATAGGTAAATTGGCACTGTTTTGTATTGCTTCTATTCATGCAGTTATCTAGATATTTTTTGCTAAAAGGTATTCATGCAAGTATTTTTGTTAAAAGGGATTCATGCAGGTGTTTTTTTGGACATGTAGGTATTGTACAAGGTTTAGGTAAAGCATATAATTCTCCATCAACTATTTTGATGTGGTGAGTGATTCCTTTGTGTTGGACGATATGGATCTATTGGAAGTCGATGGTTCAAAAATCCTCTGCTTTATTGGTCCTATGTGTCCATTTGGATCTCCATGCCAATTGGCAATGATCTATGAAACTCTTGTATCATATCATCCATATAACACACAATGTGTTGAGTCTTAGAATATTTCATGTGTCAATCCAATGTGCCTATTAAGATTTGCATGCCATGTGGCCGCTATCCTTGTAACAACTACTCTATAATACCCACATTTCATACAATGTATTGAGTCAAATCAGACTCCTCTTCATTATAATAAAATTTATTTTGGCAAAATTCTACGAGTATTCTTGTGCTATTGTTTTCATTAAATTTCATGTAAATGGTATGATTAAAGTGATGTCTTGAAATTAAATTTATACTTTGTGTTGATGTATATATCCACATGTGTTTCGATATCGATTTTTATGTCTATTTACAAAAGTGTAAACATCTCTTAATGCCATGTTGATTTGTATGGCATATTGGTGATTACTCGACAGACTTAAAATGCTTATTATTTATGGGTTAATACATACGTCTTTACATCTAATGCGTAGGTTATAATGCCTGAGAGAAGAACAAGCATTCTCTCAATAGAAGTACATAACAGAAAAGACGAAGAAGGGAATTGGATCATTGATACGTATCATTGCTCGTCTTGGGTACATATGCATCCAAGTATGAAGGGAGCTTTCAAGGTGAAAGCATCTGCAATTGCAGATGTATCAAAGCACTGGAAGGGTAAAATTTTAGCTCTCAGATAAAGGAATGTTGATTCTCACCTTGTAACTGAGGCGTTTGTACAACATGTATTCATGTAAAAACAAATACACATTGCACCACTGTGCCCTTTCAACGAAACATTGCAAACAATAAGTATTTGCAACTCATTGAGAATGAGAACTTTCATGATACCTATGTAACAAATTGTCTTGTATTTACAGAACTATACCCTTCAGATTGCTGTGAGTGGCAAAATGTTGAGAGTTTCACTAGTTCTTTTAAGTGTTACCACCTCGAAATTGGTAGATTGCTCTAGGGGCGTACAGCTAAGCAACTCGCAGAGGACCTTGTTTTTTTCTATGACTCCAAGTACATTATCCAAGGGGAGTCCAGAATATGGAACCCTTGAGTCTATGCACATATCGAATCTCAATAGCATAGAATGGCCATTGTGTAGTAGCGACATTTTGCACATGTGTGGCACAAAAATTTCAACAGACATATTGAATTCTATGAAGCCAAGCACTGGCTCAAAGAATGTACATCTAAGCTGGTTCATATCGATTGGAATTTTTGCACACATGTTCAAGGAATGTAAGGATTTGAGACGTACCAAAAGATGTACGTCATTAAAAAAAACATCAGAGGATTATGTAATAAGGATTCTAGGCAAAACTTGGACATAAAAAATAACTCACAGTCCTAACACAGTGGAGTGTCGAGTCACAACAAGGGACATGTCTTTCACGTAAAAATTTTCTCTCTTAGTTGACTATTATCTTACTTTGGGATGAATCGTCTAACTTTCTTTTCCAATTACAGGTACTTTGTCGCATGACAAACTTTATGCCTAGTGTTCAAGTATCGTAGATGGAGGATGCTCAAGGGTAAATGGTTGTGCCTTGATCAAGACATGCGTGAAAGTGCAACTGTGGATGTTACTATCATTTGTGAGGGCCGCGAGCCCCAAGTGTTACAAATGGAGGATGATTGGCCCTTGAGTATAATGCGTCGGGAAATTACAATGTTAATGCAGAATCCACCTGTTAGCTTCTATTTTAAACTAGATGGTAGGAAAATTCAAAGCCGAGCTGAGGATACTGTTACCAGCAGAAAGTGTGTGGCTCCATATATTTTAGAAATTGTAGAGTCTCCCTAAAAATCCCAATACTACAAGTTGTAATATCCAACACTTGTAATTTTTTTATTTTATTTGCCAATAGAATATTATCACTTACAAACTTGCACTATTTAAAAATTATGGTATTTATCAAAAATCATACACTTTCCATATCAACACATTTACATATGCATGTAAACTTTACAAAGAGTAAAGCCATAACTAAATATCGTATGCGAACAACCCTTAATGGTTTAAAACTTAAGGTTTTTAAGGTAGAACTAGTTTAGTTCTTGTTTCATTGTTTCATTTCACACTTTCTCTCTTCATCTCTTTATATCCACCACATCCCTCCTACCTGCTACAATGGATGCTCACGCACACTTTGATGAGTGGATCCAGAAGAATATCTTTGCCAACCAGGGTGAGGAGATATTCTAGGTTTTCTCTAAGAACTTCAACCTTGAAAGCGTGCTCTCATCGTTGGATCCCCCCCCTTCAGGTTTTGGAAGACTTTGTGAGCACCATTGCTACATGCACATACTCCATCGAGGGATCCGACATGACTTGAGTGCCTCTGGAACAACTCATGGTATTTTAGGCAGGGAAGAATCACCAAAAAGTGGTGAATAGGTGTCTGGTCCATGTGGATCCTTTGCATAGAGTATGCACTATTTCCATAGGAAGTGCACCAGGTACATCACCTTTGGATCTCATGGAGTGTGATTGCGCATTGGCAATTTACCTCCTTGCATTGGATACACCCTAGAGGAGGAGATCGATGAAGATACAACTCCACAAGTTATTTCTATCACATGTACGGGAGAAGAACTGATTGAAGAGCTCATAAATGTTGAAGAGGAACATCGAGTGGTGACAAACCAAGGGTTGGCTCTCATGGTGCCATCTTCTTTAGAACAGCCACAAGTCGACAAACCCAACCTTGCCTCCTTGACACCCATTGAAGTAGATGGTG
Organism: Lygodium microphyllum; assembly: GCF_053477565.2. NCBI lineage: Eukaryota > Viridiplantae > Streptophyta > Polypodiopsida > Schizaeales > Lygodiaceae > Lygodium > Lygodium microphyllum. The sequence continues at coordinate 26,604,591 of NC_141161.1, read as the reverse complement.
TACAATACTTACTTCTATCAGATGTACTGCAATACTTGGAAATGAAAGAAAAAGAGTTGTTTTCTATCCTAGTCAGAGATTCAATGGAAGACCTGATCGATTATGATTACATGGATATGCATCCAGCAATGGCAAAGATTGGAAGATATGATGGCACAAGCTTAGATACTGTGAGTGCAATCATAGCAGCCCAGGAGCATATTGCCTCGGTTGAAGAAGATTACCTTGTGCCCGATGCTGAATTTGAAGCACTACAGCATGATTTGTTCGGACCAAGGCCGCAGCTTCCTACCAAGGAGTTTGTAGATCCCTCTGCCCAAAGAGGTGCCTCCCTGACACACGAGGAAATGAAGATACAAGATGATCTAGAGAATGTGATATTTCTAACTACCATATATTTTTATGCAATGAAACTTGATGGTAGGGTGCATCGGGTTCCCCGGAGTCCACCGGTGAAATCTTGGCAAAAAATTATGCCTGCAGCTGCCCTGTCCGAAGTCTGGGGCCACTTTCTAGCCCACAAAGTGGTCCCAGATGCCAAACAATCTTGGCCAAAAATGATCAGAAAGTGGCCCCAGATGCCATACTTTGGACAGGGCAGCTATAGGCATCATTTTTTGCCAAGATTTTGACCTGTGGACTTGGGGGACCCGACGCACCCTACCATCAAGTTTCATCCCTTTTTGATAACTCTAGGTTAGTCACTAAATATATTGTTTGATTTGACTTTGTCATTCAAGATATACTGTATATAGATGAGTTTGCATCAAGGCAAGGAGCTGGACATGCGGATCGACGCAAGGATTCAGCTCTTAAGGAGTATATCGGTAACCTTGTTGCAGATTTGATGGTCTTCCATAAGAAGTGCTCACCGGGAGGGCAAGAAATAATCATGAAAATTCGATCTTTGACCAAGTTTGGACCTTTTTGAGTGATATCTGTGACATCTAAGCTTGGAGAAGGTGGTGCTAATCAAGCGGTCAAAGCTTCTTTACTTGTTTGATCAAACACAGGGTGGAGCAATGTGTGTGCTTGCAACATTAGGCGACCTCGCTAGTGTCGGATCCGCTTCTCCTGGAGAAAGACCTGAATGGGGGGAGCACATCATTTTTGAAGCAAAGAAGGAACTTATATTTTCATCGAAAGTTGGCCCCTCCTCTCCACCGATGAAAAAGCCAAGGAACAATTGAGAGTTCTTGTTGGCTATCGGCTTTTTGTATCTACCATCACTAACAACCATCACATGTATTTTTCTTGATGACCGTCCTTTCCTTCCATCCTCTCTATCAAGAAATATAGGCATGGATTCTTTGTATTTGCACCATTGGAGATTCCACACATGCATTGCAAAGTTTTCAAGTCTCGTGCAAGATGCCATTCAACCAAGTATTGACCATACCCTTCAACCGAGAGCATCTCACCATGTTCTTGACGATTGATGATGCTTGGAATGCTTGTGTGCATAAAGAATAGCTGAAACACCTCAAATGTTTCCTTAGGAACTTCAAATGCAACGAGCCACCATACATGGCGCTCAAATTGAACACTAAAGTTCCCTGGGTTATTCTTGTTGAATTGTAAAGCTCTATTCATTAGAGTTACATAACTCTTTCAAGCTTTACTCCTTTGATGACCTCACTTTCATCTAATTTTATAACAAACGGCAATTTACCATTACATTCCTCAACAGACATATTGTAGTACATTACCATTGCCGACTGCACCTTGTTCAAATCTAAATAGTAATTATTGAGTTCGGTGAACTTCACCTCATATGCATTTTTTGTCCCAACCTTTAGTGTTTCCACACATTGAACATGCATGGGATCTCCTATCAACTCCAAAACCTTTGTATTAAGTTACCGTCGGGCCTCTATTAACTTTGAAGGTTGAGGAAGAGGCACGATTCTATTTCTCTTCAGCACACAACCAAACCCAACCTTCACACCTTTGAATATCTTTGAGTAAGTCGTTGTGCTAATGCCGGCCCTGTCACAAATAGATTGTGCATCCACATCTGAGAACTCATTTGACACATCTTTTAATGTGCACTCAATCACCTTTTCCTTCACAACCTTAAACTTACGATTGCTCAAAGTGTATTCCAATGTGCTTGCCTTCAGCAATCTACTGATACATAATCCAACCTCACCCTCACCTAGGTTCTCTTTCTGAGCTACCTTACATGCTTTGATATGTCACTTCCACTAGCCACTATTCACAATTAACTCATTGATTGGCTTCTTCTTTCATTTGCGCTCCTGTGTTAGCTTGATGTTGATCTTTCTTAAGTCTTCCAATTGTGCCTTTGCCTCCTCACATGAGATACCAATGTCATGGATAGTGTCCTGCATTGAAATAATTTGATTGTTTTGTTGAATTACAATGTCATTCAGTTGTACCACTTATCCTATGAGCTATTGTATATGAAGTTGATGTCCAACGATCACATCATGGCAATTTTTTATGGTTGCTTGGCAAGTTGTAAATACTTTGAATGCCTAATCATTGAGTCGCCTAGTATAACCAAGTAACCCATTTTCACCCTCACACACATACTTCAGCAAATTTGTGATTCCTAAGAAAGTTGGAGGTCTATTGTTTAAGGGGTCAATTGGGTAGATTCCCCCATCAACCCACAAATCCACATGTTTCAATCCCATTTGCCTATAACTCTGCAAAACCTAAGGGTTGACACTGGTACGCTGGGTTCTTGAGGCAATGGTGAAGTGAGAGTTTTGTTGCCTCAAACAGGAGTTGCAGGCTAAGGGCTAGCAATATTTGCAATTGAAGGAAGAGAACAATGTCATATTGCAAGATAATTCAAAGATAAAGGTCTCAACTAAATTGTTTCCGGAGTGGATAGAGGAGGTACTAAAAGAGATTGAGAATATTGCAAAGAAAACATTAAAGTTGCATATAGAGAATGAAATGGTCATGAAATTATTAACATTACTCTTGTAGATTGAAAAACAGGTATCACATGATCTAGATATACAGACAGATGGAACTATAATAATGAAATGGTTGTGAAAATTTTAACATTACTCTTGTAAACTAAAAAACAAGCATCAAAGGATCTAGATAGAGGGATGGATGGAGCTATAATAATGAATATAGAATTGCAAGAGATAATAATGAATATAGAATTGCAAGGGATGAAACAAACTCTTATGTAGAAGGTTTCAAAGGCATTGGCCAATATAACGACTTGATTAGTGACTATAGTGCACAGACATGAAATCCTAAAGGGGTCTTTTATTGTAGAGGGTTTGGAAGAGTCAATGAATGAGAAGACAAACTTAAGAGCATGAATTGCAAGATACAAAGTTGAAGCAATTGGATCGAGTTAGAGGGCTTAAGAGAGAGACTAAGAACTTTGTTGCAAAGATCATGATCAATTGAAATGTTGAGCTGGTTGAAGTTGTTGGGGGTAAAGGTGCATGTTCCTAGCCGCTCATGTATTTGTTACATTGACAGTACCCACATGCCCGCACACCTATACATTGCAAGTGGCGGGCACCCATCATCACTATCACTTCAATCTTTATTCTTTCAATGACATTTGAATAAAGGGAAGGCTAGTCACACATTATGACTATTGGAGTTCCCACATTATGTGTGTGTCTCTCTCCCTTGCTCTTACTCCTTCCACCATAGCTCTTGCCTCCGCTCCGTGCTTTATTTTTAGGGCTCACTTCCCTTCAACTGGTATTAGAGCCATCTTCCTTGAGAGCTTGAGCCCACAACGCAACTTAAGCTTGTGGAGAACTCACGGTTTCAAGGGCAGCTATAGATTCTTCACCCCAAGGTATGCATTGAGCTCTATCTCCTGCCTATGACTTCTACCTCCCTTTTGCCACTTGTTCTCAAGTATTACTTAGTTCATTTTAGCACATTAAAGTGCTTCCAAAGCTTCAATACCAGCACAACAGGATATATGCATGTTTATTGCCCTCTCCTTCCTGATTAGTCTGCCCCATCCTCTAGCTCGTAGCACTCCTCTCGGCTCTTGAAAATCTCTGGAATCTTCCCAGACATCTTTGGCATGAGTTTGGGCATCAGTTGGATCTCTTAGGATCATCCAATTGATTCACAGTTTGTGGAAGTTTGCTATCATACAGTTCAAGACAACACTTCATTGTCTGGAGGTCCTAAGAATCTTCCCCAACATCCTTGGCATGAGTTTGGGAATTAGTTGGAGCAACTAGGATCACTCAATGATTCACAGTTTACGACAGTTTGCTATGATACAGTTCAAGACAATACTTCCTTCATTGTCTAGAGGCATGAGTTGGAGCTCCTAAGATCAACCATTAATTCATAGTTTGTGACAATTTGCTATCATATAGTTCAAGATAACACTTCCTTCATTGTCTAGAGGTCACTTATACTTCTGGAGATGTCTATTTGATGCTAGATCATCTAGGGATGTTATGCCAATGTATTTGGATGCTTTGGGAATAATTTGAGCACTTTTTTGCTCAATTTTACAGAGGTTTTTAACTATTGTAATAAGCAAGGCTGAATGCTATTTTATCCCCGAAGCATATGCCTATTGCTCCCAAGTGCTTACCGTTATTTTAAGTGATATACCGATGCTTAGGGTTCATGTTACATGCTTTGTTATGTGTTTAGTTTTCTTTTGAGTTGAGATTCGAGCTTTGAATCTTGACATTAACTGCTATCATTCACTAATAGGTATAGTTATTTGATGCTCTAGTAAGAGCTTTGCAAGATACTTAGATCGCATGCTCCTAGATGTATGTTACTTGGATCTTGGATGTATAGCCTTCCACATGATGTTTTAAGCTTTGCTTTCTCATCTGAAATTTGACTTTCATTCTAGTGGTAGCCACTGCTTGGCATTTGGAGATTACATTGAGCTTTTGGTTACACAGTTGAGCTTAAGGGACTTACAAGGAGACTGTGGAACTTAGTGACATGTACATGCTCTTAGTTTCTTTTGGTGATTCCTCATGAAAGATTACATGTGGGAATCTCCTCATTGCACGTGGTGCTAAGTCCAATATTCTCTATCCCTTGCTTGTATCTAGGCCAATTGACCATATTTTGACAGTGGATATAATTCTACATCTATCTCTTTGGCATCGTTGCCTTAGGTACATATCCTTGAATGAAATAAAAATGTACTCATTTGCAATATCTTTCATCCCTTTTGAATATAAGTGCTTTGAGTTTTGTGATCATTGTTTATATGACAAGCAAACACTAATATATATAAAAAGTCCAATATGATACAAAAGAATGAACCATTGGCTCTTGTTCATTTGAATATACATTGGCTCTTGTTCATTCCAATATGTGATCCCATGCCCTACAAGTTGTTAGGTGGTAGGAAGTATTTTGTTGCTTTCATTAATAACTATACACATAAGGTCTAAACATATCTTATTAAACAGAAATCAACGGTCTTGGCTACATTTCAGTGTCGGCTTGCTTTGGTTGAGAACCAATCTACATATAGACTAAAATATCTACAGCCAAATAATGGGAGTGAGCATGTCTCTAAAGCCTGAGCAATTTTGTAACGAGAGAGATATTAAACATCAGTTACATATCCTGTATACCCCACCCAAGAATGATATGATTGAGCGCATAACAAGACCATTCAGAAGCGTACACCCCACTCAGAATGATATGGCTAAGCGCATGAACAAGCCCATTTGGTAGCACGTTTACAATATGCTTAATCAAGCAAGCTTACCACAACATTTTTAAGCTAAGGTAGTTACTACTACCACACTTAATAAATTAGTCCCCATGTACTGCTCTTGACTATCAGATTGCAAAGATTTGGTATGGCAAACCTCCCTAGTATACTCATTTGAGTGTCATCAATTGCAAGGCTTTTTACTATGTACCCAAGGACAAGCGTAATAAGCTAGATTCTTAGTCTCAAAAATACATCTTTCTTGGTTATGGGGATGCATGTGAGATGGGCTATTACTTATGGGATCCAAGAAAGTCACGCCAAATGTATGAAAATGTAATTATTAAAATATTTAGTATAACCAAACCATATCACAATTTCGACAAATCATTGAGCTGACCCACATCATGTACAATTGACAACTTTTTATTAGTAGAGTGCAACGATGGTAGTTCAAATCCTAATAATTAGTCTAACTGTAGTACAACCATCCGACCTATCCACTATCCAACCCAAAACTCCTCAAAAGGAGTTTGTCATGTTATTGACAAAGCGATTGGAAAACACACACATGGTCAAAAATCATTGTTTGCCCCCCCCTTCTGTTCACTAGGTCTAAACTGGGCCTAACTACTAGATTAAATAAATTTAAAAATTGTACTTCACAAGCAAGGACGCATCAAGGTGTTCAACAAAAAAATTATGCAAATTAATGCATCTATGCATCAAGTGATGTCAAGTTAGGTGTCACTGTATGGATCCTCTATCATGGTCAATCATGGTATTAGGAACATTGCTCAAACTAACCTGTTGTAGCCACAATATTCTCATTTGTTTCATTTCTTGCATTGGATTGGGGTGTGGGCTTTCACACATGCAACATACTTACTAGAAATGTTATTAGATTTGACTCGATTTTCATGGACATATTGATCATATTAAGCTGCTTACTATGGTAAGTGACTTCCATGAATCAGCGAGGGTGGTTACCGATGATGTGACTGCTCCATCACAGATTGTTATTTGCATGACTCCATCACTATTTGTGCATGATGGTACCAGATATTCTTACTGTTCTATGGGCTTCAAGAAGTTCCATGTCTCCTAACAGTGGTTTTAGGAAAATTGTTGTTTTTAAAGTGGTGCTTTTGGCCTTCACATGCTGGCCAGATGGCCCCTTATACATCTACTAATTATTCTTGGTCCAACAAACTTTATGAAAAAAACAAGAGCTGAATTATCTAAATAGAGAATAAAGCGTAACTAAGGAAGAGAGAAATCAGAAAACATGGAGAAATAAATTCTATCATATTCCATATTAAATTGCTTTAGGCAAATCGATCATATTCCATGTTAAATTGCTGTAGGCAATCTGCCAATAAGGCCTGTGGATAAAATTTTATTTTGATTTTTCTAAAATAACCTCGGAGGTGCAAGACAATCAGCAGCACCCGAAAAAAAGATGGCATGGCCTAGCCTTAGCAGGCCAAAAAGATCCAACATATTGGTTCCATTTCTTCTAGTACTGGTGAAGATTTATAGAGGTAAAGGTGTTACATGCCTATCTCAAAGCTTTGGAGTCATGGTCAATTTTTAGGCTTCACAACCTACATTCCCTCAGTAGATACAAAGTGCCCTAGTGGCATTCTAAATATGTATATATCTTATTGTATCCTTTGATGCAATATGTGCTTTTGGATTCAATATGGTGAGCATAAATTGGACATCCAATGAAGATTCAGTCCAGTTCTGCAAGCTTTACGTCAGTATGCCGCTGATGAATGCCCTTCCCTAAGGAAACCTCTGTTTGCAGCAACCCATACCTATCATCAGAAACCGAATGAGGCAGTACGCTCCAACTTCTCCTCTCTTTTCAGCTCAACTGTGTCCTCAGGAAGGGGCTGATTGAGAGTTTGTGGTAGTATAGGCTCAAAAGTGGCAATGAGAGTGATTACACATGCTATGTCTAGAATAGAAAACACCATCCACATGCCTGCAAAAACAATAAGAGTTATTTGTCTTGTCTAACTAGTCTATCCTGCTCAAACATGCTGCAGCCCCACTAATACTGACTAATGCAGTAAGATATTTTAATAAATTCCCACCCAATACTGACTCACAGAGTATGACGTTTTGATATGTTCCCATCCAATACTGACTAATGCAGATGACATTTTAATAAATTATCACCCAGTACTGACTAATGCAGTATGACATTTTCATAGTTTCCGACCCAATACTGACTAATGCAGCATGACATTTCAATGTCAATCCACCTGGGAGAAAAGAGGCATCAATTCGTTCCTGAGCCCATGAAAACCTGTCAATGTTCTTAACATGTCAGTGCCACTGTAGCCTCTCATATGAAAGCAGTGCAAACACAAAACATCCAGGCTCCCTTAGCAGTGAAATACCTAATAGCTATCATATGATCTAAAATCTGTCTCCACAGTTTCAAACCTAGTTTAATTAAAAGAGACAGCTGAAGAAGGAAAACTTCAACCAAGTCCACTTACAAAGCTCCTGCACTTGCAGGACCTATAGCCTTGAACAATGACATAGCACTCATCGAGATGCCATTTGCAACTCCACGCTGCGCCATGGTCTGCATCACGTCCATGGGATGTTAACTCAAAAGACCTAAGACAAAAAGAATCGACTGAATAACTGACCACTGAGAGCAATGCATCATAGGACATTCAAATATAAGACTCACCATACTGTCTTTCTTCACACAGGCAGTGAACATGACCAACTTACAAAACATTCAACTAAGAATGGTACAATTCTTTTAAAAAGCACACATTTCATGAGGGACTTGAGGCTTTCAGGTCCTATCTTGCTCCATGTTGCTGTGACCACAACAGGCACTAAATACACCATACACCAGCAGTAAATTTAGTTCCTCAGTATCACAAGCATATAGAATTAATCTTTCATCTAGTATAATGCACTGTATTAGACTACATGTGCACAAATTAACGACGACTCCGAGCATGCATTATGCAACAACAGAAAGCATGCTCAAAACCAGAAATTTCCTCAAACTTCTCTTTTTTTTGTGAATACAGAGTGACTAAAGGAGTGCATAGTATTTACCACAGAGTTGTTGATCATGAGAAATGACCCTGTCACAATGCAAATCTGCACAAGAGAGAGTTGCATAAATGTCTATTGTAGGTATGTCAACGAGAGAGAGAGAGAGAGAGAGAGAGAGAGAGAGAGAGAGAGGGGGGGGGCCTACCGAAAGTAAATTCTTGAGCACAGCAGCTGAAATGAGAACAGCCCATAAAACTGTTCCATTGAGCTGTGAAATCAATGGAAAAACTGCAACTAATGGGATAGTAAAGACCTGTATTCCAATAAAAAGCAGAGAGCAGTATGTGAGAATCAACCGGATAAAGTACTTGATAACAAACAGCTGCTTGTAAAATTTCTTAGAAGAATTTACTCTCTTACTCGGTGTTTAATGTTAGAGCATGCAGTGAACTCAAAAGAATATCTCAGGAAGGCATATACCTTTCTTACAAGACACTTAAGGGGACTCATATCCAATAGTGAGCAAGATTCCCCATGAAAAATTCACCCTAATTGTATTATGGATAGTGTATATAGAAACAAAAGGGCAGAACAACCCACAAGTAAGTATTGACAAGTTAAAACCATGTGTCACTGGCCATACATAGATACAGACCCCCAACACATTATCCATCAGTGAAATTGTATTTAAAGAATCTCCATGTGACAGAAACTAAGACACTGGGTATCAATGCGCCCACATTCACCTACCCCTCCCAATCCAGCCAACTTCTCCCTTCCCCCTCCACTCATCCTGTCTCTTCCTTTGCCAATCCTTTCCACCATCGCTCCCTCTACAGACAAGGAAGTCATCCAAAGAAAGAATGAGAGCTAGATGGAATCCTAAAGCTTGTTAGTAACACAGTAGTCACAGGCACTTCTTGGAACTTCCTGATCCATGTCAGAAACACCTCTCTACCTAAATCCTTGACATGCACAAGCAAGAGCCGCACAATTCCACATGGTAGAAATCATGATTTGACCATGCTCGCCCAGGTGGGTGAAGACTTTTCTTTTGAAAGGATTTTTATTAAAAAAAAACCTGGTCATAATCACCATCAGAGTATGTACAATCTCTGTCCATTTATGGTGAGGGCCTCTGAAGTAGAAATATGCTGCAACTTTATAGCCTCATGTTGCATCTCTCTCTCCAGACTCATCTCACTCTCCAAAGCCACAATGCTGCTAATGAGCTTCCCTATGTGACAATGATCAGCAGTCAACTCTGACTCTAAAGAAATCTAGAGCAGGGATAGCTCTCTGCTTCTGTTCGGATATCTGGTAAGCAATCCTCCCCTGAAAATCCTCATATCCACAAGCAGGTCCTGTCTCTGTGACCCACGCAATAAGTCCCCCAGTTACAATCGTCTCACTGTGAGTACCATGGAATACTAGTCCAACTGTCCAAGTGCTCTCCTTCGGACCTCCTTAGCCCTAGGCCTATTCCAAATCCAATGCCTCTAAGCCTCCTTTGCTACGTGACATCTGAAGCATGTTAATGGGCTCTGCTCCTAGTCAAGTTCCAACTACCAACTGCCAGACTCCTGTGCGCCAATAGCTATACAAATAATCAGATATTCCTTGGTGTAAGGTTGTTTTCCAGTACAGTCCAAAAAATTTGTCAGAAAAGGCTAGAAGATAAGCACATCTGCACCATTGCCGAGAGGCAGCAGGGGTCACACTGATTCTGCTCATCTGAATCCTCCTCTCCAACATAATAGTATATTGAAACAACCGGGCTGTCTGAACTTTGAAGCCTTGTCCTGGAAGTTGGAAGGGGTCTCCCAATCTACTCACTTGGAACTCACAAAGTCTCTATGCAGGTCTCCTCTGGTATGGCCAAAATCTCCATCCCTTTTAAGTGCAACAAGCTGGGTCCAGGTTGATGCACTGTTTCTGATCACAAGAAGCTACTACTCTGCACAGTTTTCTTCTATAGCCCTCATGCTCTGGCAAGTCGGCCTCCTCCATCATAAGTCTGCTATCCTCTCATCCAAGTACATGAGAAAGGTATATACGTCTTTCACTAGATAGATTGGATGGACATCCCCTATAGCCTTCATCCCCAAACGTCCATAGAAAGGTGTATGAAGGATAACAACTCTCCAGCAATACTAACAATCTGCAACAAAAATCTCCATCAGGAGATATGGGATATGTAGCCAGCAGTCAGACACAGAGTTGCAACTCCTATGTGCAGCTCTTTGCTGACCAAGAGAGGCCTATTAGGTGCCACAATTCTCACCCTTTGGCATGCTACTCTAGGTTCTAGAAGCTCTGGGTGCTTTCTTTCCAACTCCGGGTGTTGGCAGGCTTCAGCTGGACAAAGAGACTGAAGGTAATGCATTTTCAGATATACCTTGGTGGAGGATCAAGGTTGAGGAATGCAAAAGAAGCTGTATGAGTGGTGTTTGAGGATGTCGGATGGCTGTGCCCTGGCCCCTGGATGTGGAAGTCCTTGAGAGTGGAGGTGGCTGCCCCCTTGGCCTTCCAATAATAATCCTTGAGGTCTTTGCCACAATGGCCAAGTATTCATTGATGCATAAAGAGGATTGATGGCCTTCCAGGTCTAGCCATTGGGCAAAGCAAAGAATCACAGAATCCTTCAGGAACCCTTTTGGAGGAAATTGTCAAAGAGTTGGCAGCCCAATGACATCTCTTTCTTCTCATGGCTTACAGCAGCCTTCAAAAGGCAGTGACATGATCCCCAGGTACACTCCAACATATGAGTGAATTTAGAGAAACAAAAGCTGCAACTTATATTGTCAAAACTTGTCTTTTTTTTCAGGAAAATAAAATTCTATTAATGACATCTTGGAGAGATCCCCCTGAGGTAAAACTACAAGGTACTAAGAGTGTCTAAGTACATCCATCATAGATATAATGGTTGTGTGGAGAACTAATCTTGTGGGCTATAGTGCAAGACCATTTGTTGGGTTGCCACATGCAAAACTGTTCTAGAGTCCTAGCTCTGCAAGAATGCCTCTCCCCTCCTCATCCTCTTAGAGCCACCTATATCATCTCCCATCTCTCGTAGAGTGTGGATGGTCTCATTCCAAATTGGCAAAAGAGTATCTGCTGTGGATACATCCTGAAGGCCTATAGCATGATTGCACCTCACAGTCCAAATGTACCAGCCTATAATACTAGCAATCAGCTCCCATTTGTACAGTGTCCCTGGGTCCACTATACCTACAAGTAATCTGGAGTGGGGATCCTACTGAGATGCTGACCAACGATGAGAAAGAGAGGCTTCCTTGAACATCCTCCGCCGTCACATGTTGGGCCTCTATCCATGTCCCAGGCTACACCCTGCCAGGTTGCAACAACAATGATCTCTGCTCCGCACACCCATCTCAAGCATGCCATTGGGTGCCTACCGTATCCTAGCCAAGAGCCAACTATCAAGCTCTTGTTAACTAATAGGCAACAGGAAGAGAGAGATCTTCCTAGGCCTAAAGCTCTCATCTAGTCTCCTCCAAAAGTCTAATAAGAAATGGTCTAATATGCCCTATCTGTGCCAATGGGAGGTGGTTGTTGGTTGTGCCTTGATCCTGCTCATCTGAATCCTCCTCCCCAATCTAGTAGTGTAGCCAAAGAAGGACACGTTGGATGCCCTATCAAGAAATGGATCCCCCCTCACCCACTCTCATGGTTGTTACTAGTTATCTTACCCTAATCTATTCTAGAAGGCTCTCCCCAACCCTGGCTATCACAAAAATCATTCTAAGAGCCCAGACAATGTGCAATAAATGAACTTTTAGAACCATGGCCACAAACAGGCCTAGGCCGATGGTGGACGCAGAAGATGATTGGCTGCCAAGACCTGAGAGAATGGAGTCGACTTCACACTGGGAGGATAGAAAAGATGGGTGTTGAAGAGAGAAGATCCAATGTCCATCCAATTGCCATGTGAGGGTACTTCGTGCACTATTGAGTTCCCCCTTTTTATAGGGCGCTAGTCAAGGACTAGTACGACATGTGCTGGTCATCAGCAACTATGGCGACCTGCATAGGTCAATTGACTTGCACATATCTTGGCCCTAAAATATAGGGGAACTTCACAAAATACCCCTATTTTTGCATAAATACCCAATATCTCCATTAAGCTTCAAAATTCGCCAAAATACCCCTCATATTGGATAAAAATCCCCACTGTGCCCCTCTGTTTTGGCCAAACCTGCCAAAATGCAACTAAATTTTGTCCAACATACCCCTCGAAATTTTCACAAGAGTTTCTCAACACACATTAACTTGCAAGTTTTTATGAGGATAATTGTGTTCCATAAGATGTAGATGACAGAATGAGGACTTTTTAAAGGTATCCCACACTGACAAATGCAGCCTTCAATATAGAAAGGGATGGACTAGGCAATTTTTTAGAGTTTTGAGCACAAAAGATGCAAGGGTCATGGTTGTCAGGTACAAAAAGTATGATACTATATGGTACGATAAAATATGGTACTAAATGGTACCATAAGATTGTTTTGAGGTACGCTATGACTTATTCATTATTCCCTCCTAAAATCTACTCAAAACCCTTTTTTTCCGACAAAAAAGGGTAGAGTAGTTTAAATCTCAAACAACATAATATGAGAAGAATTTAACTCATCCCAAAGTGGGGATCAAACCAATAAAGAAGTATCCATTACATTGGTACCTTATGGTACTAATACGTATGATATGGTACTTGTAGTATGGTATAGTATTAACCTTTTCATACAAGTACTAGGGCAACTATGACGGGTATTTTGCATTTGTTAAAAATATGAGGAATATTCCATAATTTTTCCACAAAATTTAGGGAATTTTGGTGATTTTCCCTGATACCTTATCTGTATACAGTAATTGCACAATCAATTGCATATTTTTCCATGGAGAGAACAGGCTGTGGGTCGGTATCCAGGTGCAAATACAATACGACATTAAGACACATGATACATCTATTTATTTTCCTTGCTTGATTGAATGCAAGTGTGCAGTATGGACTACCTGATGTTTCATGCTTGAGCTATGCTGCATCTGTTTATTATTTGGCATGGTCTAGAGTGTCTTAATGCATGGTTACAAAGCTTTTAGGCACAGTCCATTTAAAATGATTTCCAGAATCCATCACTGGCTAGCGCCTAGACAATGACTATTTCATGATGAAGAGAATATGCAACAACAGTAGGCCCTTAGTCACACTTTACTTGAAGAACATGCAGTGACTAAATTTACCCAAGAACCATTACTCTTGATGGTGCTTTCAAAAAGACAATATCATGATAAATGGTGTGTACGTAAACAGCAGGAATGCCATATTCGAAAAGATGGATAAAAATCTTAATTTTGGGAGAATGACATGATGAACCCTGTGAATAACTTACAGTAGGCCAACGAGCCATTCTTATAGCTCCAAACAGTTTTGCCAACCGGGGAAACAAGAAGAGCTGAAACAGAAGGAGTGCAGCCCCTGTAAAGTAGACATTAGAGACATGGTATTAGATGCCCCAAACAGTTACACATATGCTATTAGAAACAGGCACACATGCATCATCAGCAAAGAAGGTATGAACCTCTTGAAAATGAGCATATGGGGAAGTATATGGTTTAGATTTGGGTTGTGCACATACATGCATGGTGTCAACCTCTTCAAAATGAGAACACCAGGGAGCATATGAAAGTTTACTTTTGACGAGAGAAAGCATAGAACTTTAGTCACTTCCTTCAGAAAATGAAAGCTCGTAAGTTTCCAAGCCACCCTTAAACTGGTCACTTGTCAAGATTCATTCATCTTACCAGCTACTGCAAGGACACTACCAACTTCAGTGGTGGTGAATCCCAGACCTCCATATGTTTGAGGACTGACAGCCCATAGTGAAAATACCTAGAAAGTAGAACAATTTCGATGATCAGAACAGAACTCTTGTAAAGCCGCATAAACTCAATGGAATATGTCATCACCTCTGAGTATGCCATATCATGGAGCCCCCAGAGGCAGTAGACAGCGATTGCAGCTATCATTCCCCAATTTTTCCAAAGAGGCTCACGTGCCCCTTTAACCTCCTCAGGTATATCAACTACATGGCCTTTTGCATTTGCTGTTTTGACACCATTGTCTTTGCTGATTTTCTCAATATCTTCTGCATTTGTTGGTCCAGATATACGTGAATGATTGTGCAAGGTCTCCTGTGGAATAATGATCAGTTGAGTACAAGAACATGAATGCAGAACCCAAAAATGAAAATCTATGTTGATATATAGGTTGAATAGCAAGAGTAGCAAAATCTGTGCTAATCCACATGTTGAATAGTAGGAGCAGCAAAACATCTAGGAGTAAACTACGTGGACTACTATCCATAACCAAATATGTGTTGTTTCCATGAACCTATTCAACAAAGGTGACTTGTTTTCTCCATTACCTAAAGCGCATTTTCAGTTCTACCTTGTTTCTACTCATGAAGCCTAAATCTTCAAGCTATGGTCTCTGTACTGCAACATGAGCTAGCTAAGAAGATAGTACAAGCTACATTTCATGATTGTCTTGGACAAACACAAAACATGACAACCCCATTCAGTGATATCTACTCTGTTAGTCAGCCCTAACACAAATCCATGCACCTTACATCTGCAATGTCAAGCCAAGAAGTCACTTGTGAGTCAGCTACTCACAAGCTCAGAGACTCAACATGTAGAAGGAATGAGTGCTAAACACACAACTGACCAAATTTAAACTCCTAATGCAGCTTCATTTATTATTGATCAATCTACAGATGTTCTCAATTTCTCACACTGCAAAGATCAAATCAAATAGTAGGATGCAGCATTCAACAATGAACTAAAAATTACAATGTGTGCTCTCCCATAGAGTTTATCAACTGCATAACACAAACTGCATGTGCTCTTTCAAACCCTTTATCACTTGACAAATCAGTAATTCTTACAGAATGTGCTCTCTCAAACCATATATCAATTGCCAAATAGATGATTACAGCAGTCAACCAGCTGCCAATTCCCAAGCAGCCATGATGCCAAAGGAAGGTGGCCACCAGCTGTCACAAAGACACTTCTAGAAGGCATCCCCCAAAGGCTTAGTAACGCTGTGAACTTGCTGAGACCTCTGTGACCAAAGACGCTGCCCAACACCACAGCCCTCCATGTCCCAATCCAACTAATGCAAGGATTTGCCCTCCCAAATCACAAAGCTATCGCCAGATCATATGAGGGTTCAACCACCTTGTTTTCCTCTCACCCCTACAACCCTGATCCTCCACCAAGATAGGTTTGCTCAGGGTAGCTAAAGCTGTTTCTCCCTCTCCAAATTCAACTTGCCATCTTGCTTAGCCATGAAGAAAGTGCCAATGTGTGACTCAAAGAGAAAAACAGCGACCTAAACTAGCTTACCAACTAGGGAGAATTATGCTACCCAGCCACTGCCCACAGCCCCATGGGAATCGGGTGAGGTGGAACTAGCTACTCAGTTGGGGAAGGATTGGTCACCCAGCTGGGATAGCAGCATGGATCTCTTGCCTACAACTTGCCAATTCCCTCGAAAATCCTATCATCTTGCAAGGATAGCATCCTCTACAAGACCGTAGGTGTCTCTCCAAACCCTCATGGAGCAGGCAGGGCCGGCTTTTCAAGCAAGCCACTAAATATGTGCACACTGTCCAAATTTTTAGCCATCATTGCCCCTGACCTGCATATTCCCAGTGATAGGCTGCCTTTCAATCTCCTGGAATCTTGGAGGTTCCTGCACCAAGACTGACAAATGCTAAACTCTCATAATGCTGCAAGAATTAGTAGAATGGCCAAGGAGATATCATGAAGATGTAGGGACCAATTAGGCACGGAGATCGAGAGAGACTGTTCTACCTGCAGTGAGAGAGACAGAGAGAGTGAGAGAAAGCAGAGTAGAGAGTGAGCATATTTTTAGGTACAATGACGAGTGTGTACCTTTCGGTTTTTAGATAGATATATATGTGTAAGTACAAGTGCTAGGGGTGTGTTCACACCCGAGCACATTTAAAAGGCACGAGGCCTTTATTCCCAACAACCTCCCATCTAAAGGCAATGTGCCTTAAGAGGAGAAAAGAATCAGCTAAGTCTAGGTATGTACAAAGCTGAAATACATATATCTATCCAACTCCCATCATCTGTCATAGCAAACCGCTCTGCTGGAAGACCCTTCATGAGAAGGCTTGCAGGGTTATCATCTGTATGCACTTTGACAAGCTCAATGCTCTTGCTGTCAAGTACATCTCTAATGAAGTAGTACTTTACCTGTATGTGCTTTGTCTTTGCATGAAAGACAGGATTTCGTGCTAGCATGATAGCACTCTAACTATCACAATGGAGAACAGGTAACTCTGAGATGCCAAGCTCTCCTACCAGACGTGAAAGCCATAAAGCCTCCTTGCATGCATTAGGTGGCACCCACATACTCTGCCTTTGCAGTAGACATTGCAACACACTTTTGTAGCTTGGAGATCCAAGAGGCTGCTCCTCCTGTGAAAGTAAACACATACCCAGAAGTGGACTTCCTGCAATCCACATGACCAGCATAGTCTGCATCCATAAAGCCAACAACAGATGCCTTCTGCTTTCCAAAGCAGATGCACAACTCCTTTGTGCCTTTGAGATATCTCATAATACCTTTCACTGCATCCCAATGCTTCTTCCCAGGGGTTGCCATGTATCTGCTAACCACTCCCACTGCAAAGGCAATGTCAGGACGTCTAGCAACCATAGCATACATCAAATTGCCAACCGCTGAAGCATGTGGTATCTTGGCTATTTCAGCCTTCTCATCATCAGATGTAGGGCTGTCCTTTGCACTAAGTTTCATACATGGAGACAATGGAACCCCAATTGTTTTCCCCCCTTCCATATTGAAACGCTACAAAACTTTGAAGATATACTCCTACTGAGATAAATAGAGTAAGCCTTTCATATCTCTGAGTATTCGCATGCCAAGTATGTGATTTGCATCACCAAGATCCTTCATATCAAAGCTGCCACGAAGACTTTGCTTCAATGAATCCAAGGCATGAGTATCCCTACTAGCAATCAGCATGTCATCAACATACAAAACCAAGATAATCAAGCTGCTATCTACTGCCTTCTTGGTGTACAAGCAGTGATTCACTTGACTTCTATGAAAGCCTTGGGATTGCATGAATGTATCAAACTTATGATACCATTCTCTTGGTGCTTGTTCAGCCCATACAAACTCCTTTTGAGTTTACATACCATTTTTTTCTTCCCTTGTTCAACAAACCCTTCAAGCTGCTACATATATATGTCTTCATGCAGATCACCATGTAAAAACGCAATCTTTATATCCATCTGTAGAAGCTCCATATCCTCAACTGCAACCAAGTCCAAAATGGTTCTCAATGTAATCATCTTGACTACAGGAGAGAAAATCTCATCAAAGTCAATTCCATGCTCCTGCTTGTACCCCTTTGCAACCAATCTTGCTTTGTACTTTGGTGAGAAACCAGAAGTGACCTTCATCTTGTAAACCCATTTGAATGGAAAGGTTTTCTGCCCTTTAGCCAATTGCACCAAGTCCCAAGTGCCATTTTTTTCAAGAGATTCCATCTCTGACAGCCTGGCTTTATACCATTTCTTGCTGTCCTGTCTGTCCATTGCTTCCTTGAAGCAAGACAGCTCACCACAGTCTGTCAACATGACATAATTAACCACATTAATTGCACCACGAACAAACCTGTCAGGTTGTCTAATAGCCCTAGACGATCTCCTAACCCAATGGTCATTGTTTGCTAGCTATTCCTGCAGATTTCCATTTTCAGCATGCTATCCTGGCATTTCAGCATGCAAATCAGCATTATCAGCTTGTTGTCCTAGCTGTTCTTGCACATGTAATGGCTCATTTTCATGGGCAATAGCTGGATGATCATTTCCAGCATCGTTTCCTGCATTTACAGGTTCATTTACAGCAGGTATTTGCTGCTGTACAACGGGCACATTTTGCTGTCCAAAAGGTATTTCTTCCCGGAATACAACCCTACGGACCTCCTCAGTCTTTTCGGGCTGTTTGCACATGCAACCTTCCCGGAAGATAGCATCATTGCTGCGTACTACTTTCCTTTTCTCGGGATCCCACAGTCTATACCCCATTTCACCTTCGTCACCATATCCTAAGAAAATGCATTTGCAGGACTTTGGCTCAAGTTTGCTGCATTTTTCTTTACGAATGCGCACAAAAGCCTCGCAACCAAACACTTTCAGATGAGCATATGAAAATGCATTTGCAGGACTTTGGCTCAAGTTTGCTGTGTTTTTCTTTACGAATGTGCACAAAAGCCTCGCAGCCAAACACTTTCAGATAAGCATATGAAGGTGGCTTGCTCGACCACGCTTCTTGGGAAACTCCCCTCCCCCAAAGACCTGTTTGGTAACCGATTTATTAAGTGAACGGCTGTCATAACAGCCTCTGCCCAAAAACCATGGGGTAATGCAGCATGAGACAACATCGTACGGACCTTAACCTGTATGGTCCCCAATTCATACATTTTGCAACTCCATTTTGGGGCGGATTATGAGGGGCAGTGAGCTCCCTCTTTATCCCTTTGCTGTCACAAAATGCATGAAAGGCCTTGGACACATATTCCCCACCATTGTCAGAGCCAAGACACTTAAGTGTCTTATCTGTCTGATTTTCAGCCAATGACAAGAAGTTTTTAAACTTATCAAGCACTTCATCCTTACCACGAATGGGATAAACCCATACCTTCCGTGTAGCATCATCGACAAAGGTGACAAAATATTTATTTCCCCCTAAAGATAATCTTAGCATTTGACATACATCCGAATGTACTAACTCTAGAGGAGAAGATTTCAAAGAAAGAGACTTTTTATGTGACGTCTGTGCATGTTTGCCATAAATGCAATGATCACAATGCTCAAAATCAGCATAACGAAGACAAGGCAAGTAACCCAAACAAGAAAGCACTTTCATTCCTGTTTGACTCATGTGTCCCAACCGGCCATGCCACAAAGAAACGCTTGGCTGCTCCGTCACGGCAACAACATGGTCACACACACACTAGATACACGAAGTGGATACAAAGTATCACTCTTGTAACCACTGGCAATAACCCTAGATCCCTTACAGATCTTCCATTTTCCATCACCAAAGGTGATATGAAAACCATCATCATCTAGCTGCCCTGTGCTAATCAAGCTCTTCTTGAGCTAAGGTACATGTCGTGCATGCTGAAGTGTAAAGACACAGCCATGCTAAAACTGTAACTGCACACTGTCAATACCTGCAATCTCACATGCATAGTTGTCCCCAAGATGAACAACACCATATCGACCCCCTGTATAGGCAAAAAACCACTCACAATGAGGGGTGACATGAAAGGAAGCACCTGAATCAAGAATCCAAGTATGCATGTCATCATCTGTATCTACAAGTAAAGCTTGTGCACCAAAGTGTAAAGAGACAAAGAGTACATCACTCCCACTGTCACTTTCATGAGTGACTACATTCACCTCTTCAATTTTTATACTACTCTCCTTAGGCTGACTGTCCTTCTTCTCTTCCTTGCTACCATCTATCTTCTTGCCTTTTCCTTTCTCTTTCTTCCGTTTGTAGCAGTCACGTTTAAAGTGACTCTTCTTGACACAATGATGGCATTCAACATCTTTGCCACGTGATTTACTGCATCCCTTGCCATCATATTTGCCCTTTTGTTGTGATCTGCCCCTAGTATACAAAGCATTGGAAGACTTACCGGATGAATTGTTATGCCGATTCATCTCTTCCATAAGTAGAGCACTCTCTACATCAGCATAGAGAAGGATTACATTAGAATTGCTCATAGCAGTCCTGAATGTATCCCAACTCTGTGGTAGAGTGCAAAGCAAGAAAGTAGCCTTAAATTCCTCATCAATCATGAACTTCAAGGCAACCAACTAGCTGAAAATGGAGTTAAACTCACTCAACTGAGTAGACATTGTTGTACCCTCTTTCATATGCAAATCCATAAGCTTTTTCAGCCAATACACTTCACTTGCAGCACTCTTTTGTGCATACAATTCTTCCATTCTAGTCCATATAGCATATGCAGAATTCAATGTTGAAGAGCAAGGCATCAAAAATCGATAGCTCTATGGTTGAGCGTGCAAGCTCATATAACTCATCCCAATCATCCTAATCCATGTTCGCGAGCTTTGTTCCTTTGGTTTTGATCGGCTTTGCCTGCTTCTTTTGTAACAGGATATTGTAGCACTACTTTTGCCAAACTGCAAAGTTATGTGCGCCTTCAAGCTTCTTTATGTGCATCAAATTACTGCTGTCATTGCTGCCAGCCATGATTTTCAGCCCAAATGTGACAAAAAAACCAGCAAATGCAAGCCCAAAACTGTCACCCAAGTGACCAAGGTACAAACAAGTACCAATCAGCAATAAATGACCATGCAGAAGCACAGATTTCAGATCTGTAATTAAATTTTCAGAAGCACCAAACCATGTGCTACAGCATTATCCAACTGATTACAGCTGTTCCAAGGGCATATGCATCACACTACATGAGGAATCCCAAAATTTCAGCTGCAATTTCTGTTGTGCATGTACTCACGGGCATAAAAATTGACACAAACGGTCAAAAGCCCCAAAATTTTGGGCTCAAAGCATCAAACACACGTCTGCATTTTCCTCTGGCATGCATAAGACAGGCCAGTTTTGTCAAAATAGAGCAATTTCAGCAAAACCCCCAAATTTTACCAAGTGTTGATGTCCAAATTGCATGGAATTCAACCTGCATGTAAATAAAATGACCAAATGCTGCACAAATTTTGCCCAAACTGCAAAAGCCCCAGATTGCATGGGATCCAATGTGCATCAATGTCGAGAAATTGGATAAGTTTCAGCCCAATTTGTGCATGTACATTAAAAGCCCCAAATGTCAGGGACAAAATGTCACAAATTTCCGCAATTTCTAAGACAAATATCACTATTGCATCTTGCTTGCACCAAATCTGGACAAATCCCCAAATTTTCCAAACCCTGCGTGCACTAATTTCAGTGAAATTGAAAGAATTTCACTACAATGTGAAAAGCCCCAAAATTTCCGCGCAAATGTGCACTGACTTTGCAATTTCTGAGGCAGACAATCCAATTCTGTGTTGAGATCCCAAATTCGAGAAAAGCCCCGAATTTCCGGCTCAATTTTGCACAGATCTGCACACTGTGCTTGCGCGCGCGAACGCCCGAAGGAGAGAAGGCAAAAGTAAAATCAAATGTTTTTGAAAAAAAAAAACAAGGGGAGGAAAATTGCGGGTCAACAGGCTGTTCAGGTCCGTGACCTATCGTGCCTGCAAAGTTGCCGCACACTAGTCGCGCTCATCAGCGTCCGCCGCTGGTCCCGCCCCGCTGGAGACGTCCTGTCCGCTGCGCGTCAGCTGGTGTTCGTCAGCTGCTGCCCGTCGTGCGCCTGGTCCACGCCTACTCCAGTCAACTGCCTCTACACTTGTCGCTTGGTTTCCAGCCTGTCACCTAGTCTTCAGTAATAGTCTGGTCTTGCTACGACTAACTGTCGTCTGCCGCTACCCACTGCTTGTACGTCACGTCAATGACTCTCGTACTCGCCTTTCCTGTTCGAACTCCGCGAGGCACAAATGCCTCAACTGCAGCTCTGATACCAATTTGTAGGGACCGATTAGGCATGGAGATTGAGAGAGAGACTATTCTACATGCAATGAGAGAGACAGAGAAAGTGAGAGAGAGCAGAGTAGAGAGTGAGCATGTTTTTAGTTACAATGACGAGTGTGTACCTTTAGGTTTTTAGATAGATATATATGTGTGAGTACAAGTGCTAAGGGTGTGTTCACACCCGAGCACATTTAAAAGGCACGAGGCCTTTATTCCCAACAGAAGACATAGTGCAAGGACGGTTGGATCCAGTCCCATTAAACTTTTGGAGAAGAAGCTTCCTAGTCTGTCCTCCTAGCGTGCGCCCTCTGATTCCTAGCATGCTTAGGAGGGCATGACTCGGATACTTCAAATCAATGATGCAAAGATCTCCCTTTTATGGGGATATAGTATAGTTTGCAAAGAAAACGGGATATAGTATAGTTTGCAAAGAAAACACAGAGCATGCAAACGCAACTAACAAATGAACTCAAAATAACACGAATGGAGAGAGGAGAGAAAGGAAGGTGAAATGAAACTCAATGGGCCCAATATACACTAGGTGTGATACAAACTGCAGTGGGCAGCCCAAGGAGCAAGAGGCTATCCAACAACCACTCTCTCTTGTGGCAGCTATCACAGGGATATGAAATTTCAAGATGCTTTGCTCTTGCTAATAACATTTGATTAATTTGAAAATCAAATGTGTAATGCAGTAAGGCACATGTAATACACGTGGTAGTTATTTCATGGTAACAAGCCAAGGACCCGAGGATGCAGTGGATGTCAAAGGCAAAAGTTGAAGCAAGTTCTGACACTTGGGTTTTATATATCAGTTGGTGTCAATTTGGCCCTAGGACAATTAATTGGCCAATAAGTGTCAATAGTGACACTAGGGGACTAGGCAATGATTAATTAATTTGTGCATGTACAAGGGTCAATTAAAGCTAGGGACCACTTGGGGTTGCAAATGGCCTAGCAAATTAAATTGTAGACGGGCACATTTAATTTTGGGCAAGGTCAAAAGGGTTAAAATTGAATTTTTTCTCTCCCCCGCATTCTCTCACCATTTCTCAAGCAATGGAAGATTTTCTCAACCAAAATTGGTGGACAGCAATGAGATTTATGCTGTAAACCCTAGTTCTCTACAAAAATTAGGGTTTAGCAACCACCCTGGACCCATGCCATCAATCAAATGCATTGTACACTGAAATCAACAACTGAAATTCAAGGATTTATCAGAGATCTCTGATAAATTGGCCAATTTATGGTCTAGTTTGTACGAGTCCTGGGTAAAGATCAAGGGGCAATTTGCTTGAATTGCTTGCTGATCGATTGTGACAGCAAAGGGGCTTTGGATCAGCGGAGGAGATAAAGATATCTTAGTTTGTACTCCATCTAATTGTAATACAAGTTTAAGAAATGCTGCAAGGGGTGCCAGTTTTAGAGCCAACAATGTGTCCAATGTCCAAGAATATTATGGTAAAGTACGCATTTCATTTTATGTTTATTTCTTGAATGTTGTAATTAAGTGCTTGATCATGTTTCACCATCCTCTCCAACAAGGCTAGTTTCACGGTTCCATTGCTGGCATACAACTTAATCCTTTGATTTGGTGGGCCCAAGGCATCTGATTGTTGCTGTTAAGAATCATGTGGTGGGGACGCTTACTTGAGTTGCTATGCCAAACACACACCATACACACAAGAGGAAGCTCAATCAAAAACACAAGCACAGAGATGGAGGCCAAAACATTTTCTTGTTGATTTTTCTTTTTTCCTTTTTCTTTTTCTTTCACACACATTACAATGTACACAAAGTATAGATAAGATACAACATAAAGGAAAGTGACCCACTAAGTAAAGCAATCCATAACTAACTATACTAACTGACTTGCACTATAATCATGCTAGCTATAGGTAGGTGCAATAAACTAAATATAATAAGTGATAAGTCAGTGACTATGTGAGGATCATAATGACAAGACCATTGATATGCTAAGTGTAGACATGCGGACCCATGTAACTAGGTGGTCCATCATCAATGTCCGCACGTGTTGAGCTTGCCATCTCAACACTCCCCCTCAAGATTGATGGAGACTATGGGCTGTAGCTAGTCTCAAGATCTGTACATGATCTCAGCTATGATGCGGTCCCTAGCTGCTTCACTGATATGCCTGGTGGTGAGTCTGCTGTGTCTCGTGATAATGGCTCTAATCCAACTATGGTGTGGCCTCCTCAGGCATGATCCTAGTAGACGGGGTCGTCATGCTTAACAAAGGGAAATGGCTCTATCCAATGTGACTCCACGGTGTGGCCTATAAGGTGTGTGGCGGGGTGGCTCTATCTTTGCTAGGCTAGTAGTGTCAATAGGATCGGCTCTATAGAAGAAGTCTGTCATTGCTCTCTGTCTGTGTCCCTCTGGGGTAAGCTGACATTTTGTCTCGCAGTAGTACAATTCGGTGCCTCTTGAGCTCCAAGAGGAAGAGACCTAGGCATCTCTAGTCCTCGTACTCCATGACGTGCCAAAGGGGTCCAAATCCATCAAAGAAGAGACAATGGTACCGTCCTCATATGTCACAGTATATTGTGCATCTGCATATGTAGTGCTCCTCCGTCTCAGGCTCTTGACCACAAAGCTGGCAAGTCCTATCCTCTGCTAGGGTATTTGTCCATCTGTCTGTTTCCATCTGAAGCCTATGTAAGGAGGTGTGAATCTGTACGATAGCAACTCGTACACTATGGGAGATATGGGTGTCCATATATGCTGGCCGAAGAGTGAAACGATCATCAGAGAGGCACAAGAAATGACTCCTATAGAACTCCATCCTCGATCGTAGAGGGAGTGGTGGATGGATCCATGTCCTTGCCATCTCAATCCTTAAGATATCAACTCTGATCACCTGACTCAACTCTAATCGGTTGAGAGAAAGTGTAGGGCACTCAAGGCTATAATCCAAAGCTGGAAGACTGTCAATATCCAAACCATGTAAGTTCATCCAAATAGCCATCTGTGAAAACCAACAGTTCTTCTCGCCTCCTGCTGCTAGTTGTCTAGATGAGGTTAGTTCCAATCTAGAGTATCTATGGTGTGGAAGTTCCCATAGTCTGTGCCAAAAGGTCACTGCCCTAAAGAGGGCCTCCGTAACTATAGATGTTGCCCCTAGCTCTTCTCGCCTCCTGCTGCTAGTTGTCTAGATGAGGTTAGTTCCAATCTAGAGTATCTATGGTGTGGAAGTTCCCATAGTCTGTGCCAACAGGTCACTGCCCTAAAGAGGGCCTCCGTAACTATAGATGTTGCCCCTAGCTCTGCTCTAACAATGGGGTGTGGGGTGAAGGACTTACTCCTAATCATGCGTGCTATCATCATGATCAATGGTCTTTCCATGCTATCCTAGCCATCATAATAATCCCTCTCTACTCCAATCTAATCAATGACATTCTTCCAACGATCTACTCAAGTCCAATGCATGTAAACTAGTCTGCAGAGAGAACCACTCTAGATGTGTGAGGTGTCTTCTGTAAAGCAGTATTTAGGATGTTTAGGGAGGCATGGTATTTCATGTTTCATATGTACACGAGAGAGCATGAGTGTCAAAATAGTATGATCTGCCGCTATGCCAATTGGTCTCTTAGATATCTTAAAGTTTTGGATGTCTGGTATCAATGCTGGTGAGCCTATCAAGTAGTCCACAGTATTGCTTCTCCTTCGTGATTCCAACATGTCAAATTGTCAAATCCTGACCATTGTGGCAGACCATTAAAGATGGCTAGTCTATGTGCACTTCCCGAAGTCAATAGGTGTGTCCCATAGATACTCACTTCTTTATCATGGGCTCTCCTGTGTAGGCCTACTTCATCTATGTCAATCTCTTTGAACATGGCATTATCATGCATATAAAAGTCACTCTGTCTATCTCCAATGCATGCATTGAAATCTCCTACTAATAATATGTCTCCAATGCTAGCATATCTCATGATATCCTCATAAAGTACATCAAAGGAAGATCCATCTCGTGTGGCATAGGTAGAATTTGCAAAAGGAAAGTAGCATATTGCAATGAATATATCTTGTGGTCTTCCTGCATGTATCCTAATCCATAAATATCATGCATCATCATCTCTTTTCATTACTTGCACTATCCCTTTGAGGTCTTCCCGGTATAGTATGGCCACACCTCCGAAACCCCTAGTGCTTCCTGGTTTTCTAGCTGCTGGACAAAATGCACTTTCCCACCTGTATACCCACATGTTTGGTAGTCGGCTACCTTTACATTGGTGTGTTTCTGTGTACATTGCTATATCTATGTTTCGGAAGCTATCTTCAAAGTAACCAGCATCCAAGCATAGCGCTCAATTACAATTCCATATTGACATCCGAAGTGTCTCATGGGCCTCATACCATCATGAAGTCCTTTTGTCAGTGATGATGACTCGTCCATCCTATAAACAGCCCACTTTCCCTCTTTGCAAGCCTCCAATACCTTGGGCATGTGTTCTTTGCGATGCGCTATTTGTGCTGGAGTAAGATCCTCATTCAAATAAATCTTCTCACCCTTGAGGGCTCTCCTCTTGGAGAGGAAGGCAAGACTGGTAAGTAGCATAAGATCTTGCAATGGTCAAGCTCGAGGAAAAGCCCAATTATTTGTACAACAGCATCCAAATAAGTGGCTCTGTAAAGTACATGATAGTAGACAAAGTGCATAGCCGGGTAAGCATCAAGAGCAACTATTCTCTAACCTGTATGGGCAAAAGCAACCCAACTAGCATAGAAGCTAGGCAACACAGAAGCAACAAAGCCATAAGTGCTAAACCCAAGCACAATCAAGAAGTCCACTCATCAAGGAGTAACCCACAAAGAACCAAGCATCAATGAGCAATGAAAGCTCAATAACCAACTGCCAAGATAATGAAGCAAGCATTGCTCAAACATGTATCTACATCTAAGTAAATCCAAGATCCATAATCGAGGCATTAAGGGCCAAATAGCATCCAAGCTCTGTAAGTGATAAGCTGACTAAATGCAAACTACTCTACAAAATTCTCAAATGCAAATTGATTTAAGCCCAAACATCTGCCATACTGCAGTCAAACCCAAAAGCATCCACATTAGATATCAGTCCCATTATGGGTAGCACACGGCATAAACCTTATCAAGTGAAATGCTAGCTGCAAAGAAAATGACAGTGAACCAAGGATTGAGCTCTACTCTTTGCTCAAGAAGCATCCGAGAGAATAAACATCAAAGTGGCCTCATCCAAATACATCAACATATCATCCGGAGTAGTCGGGAGCACCCGTAGACCATAGACATAACCAAAGAGGTAAAATAACCTGTCAACCAAGGTAGCATAAATCCCAGCCAACAACGAAGTGTTCGCATCCAAATCAAGGCTCAATAGCTCTTAGATAGCATATCCGTGCATAAACCATGATGACCAAGCATCAATACATCCAACAAGATACCCGAATGTCAACAAAGAGCATTATGCATAAGCCGTCCCTAATAAAACCTTGCTGCCCAAACAATGTATAGCAGTAAATCCCTACATAAATCGAGCTATGAAAGCTCAAGCCAAGTCCCAAAGCATCTCAAAACATTGGGTAACATCCCCAAAGCATCTTGGCATCAAATACCAAGATTCAGGAGCATCACATAAGCTAAGAACATGACATTTTCTTGCTGTAAATCAACTCTGATTTATTGCAGAAAATGCTATGATCAGAATTTGGAAAATCTGACATCGCCATCACGTCCAAAGCGTGCCAAAACCCTAAGTTAGACTCTTACCTTGCCTAACTCGGGTTCCGGATGCTCGAGATATGAGAAAAAATGGGATTTTTGAGCCAAATTTTGAAACATGCGCAAAAAAAATGAGCTGCTACTGTGGGGCGTGCTTGTTATGCTGAGGATAAGGGCACAAATGGGGGCATACAAGGTGCCCAATGAAGCCAAGGAACACCTGCAAAGAGCCTATGAGGGTTGGAGAGAGGCGGGAGATGAAATCTTACCTCGGGGGGAAGAAACCATGGCTGGCATTGAAGCTTCAAGCTCTAGGTCTTCAATCCGGGCTAAAGTAATGCCGGGTTGGGGCCAAGCTCCACGATCAAGCTCTGATCCAAAGCTCTAATACTAGTTGAAGGGGATGCAATGGCAATGGAGAAGGAGAAGAGAAAGATGCGAGAGAGAAGAGCACACACAATGTAGGTGCTGTCAAGAATAATATATGACAGTCTTATTGCACACTCTCATATATACAAATAAAGAATATGGGTGAACACTATACACGGGCAAGGCTAAGGGCCTTTTACCCCAATAATGAGGCCCCATAGAAATTTGGTTTTACCACCAGATAAGTCATCCAATAATCTCTTCTTGCGAGGGTTGTCTTCACATATGGGAGAATGCCCAAAGGTTTGATTCTGCTTTGGTCTACCAATCTAATAAGCCACTATGTAGTATGCATTCCTTGCGTGCCTAAATCCTTCATTGTCACATATGTCATTATGTTCACTGATGAACCTCTATCAATCAATGCATCTGTAATAAAGCATCTTTCAATCCACATGCCAATCTATGGGGTACCAGGATCCAAAAAGGCGTTAGCCATATCCACTTCTTTCACAGGCTCTAGGGCTTTTGTTGGACTTAGCTGATGTTGAGGAAACAATCCTTAGGCCTCTTCTTTTGGTCAATATGCTTTTGAATTTATTTCAACAACTCGGAGACAATATCAACAATTGTTAAAATGTTAGGTTTGATTTGAAGGTGTCTAGGTCTTGGACCAAGTTATATTCTTTGATAGGATGATCCACAGGCTTTTCCAATCGGCTAGAAAATGGGGTAACCCCCACTTTTATCTTCCCTCTATCTTCCAAAAGTGAAAACATCAACACTTCTACTACAAGAGATTCTTCAACATCCTCTATCTCTTGGGCCTCTAGTCCTATCTCTGCAAGTGTCTTTGTAACCTTCTATACTGGTGGATGGCTCTGTATTGTATCATTTTATTCTGTATTGTTCTATTTTTCCTTGGGAAGATTGAACTTTACTGTTTTGGCAAAGGGAATGTTCTCTTTTGGAACTGTGGGTTCTCTTTTCTTGGCACATATTATTGCAACAACTTTCAATTCCACCAAGTTGGAGATAGACTCTTGGGCCTTTTGTTTGGTATGGGGTAGCTTTTACAAGAGTTGCACTAGGACAGTCTAATGTAGTGTGGCCTTCTCCTTTGCATCTGCTACAAAGGGGTTTGTAGTCCATGGGCCTTCTAGGATTTTGGTAGTTTGGTGAGATATAACTCTTTTCTCCACATCTATAACACTCCACCTCTGATCTCAGACTGTCGTCCTCTATAACTTTGAGAGAAAAACCTCCTTGGGCCGAAATTAGGACCGAACTCTCTATTCTTTGGTCGGATATCTTGGATAGTCATCTTGGATTCCAACAAGTTGAATCTTCCTTCTTCATCTTTCTTCCTTCTTTCATACAACTCCTTCAGAGAACAAATATCCTCTGTATGGTTCTTTCTTAAATAGTACGAACAGAAGGCTCCAAGAATAGTTCATTTTCGGATACATTCTCTGGCTAAATGTCTCGCTTGATGGCACTTTTTGCACCATCTATTACATTGCATCATATCTCTTCCATCTCCTACAAGAGTGGATATGTTGATTGTATTCACCTTCAACGTCTATAGTTGTTCTGTATTCACATACATCAACTCCTTAATGCTTGCAAACTGAATTGGATAGATAGTCCTTCAATTTTTCTTCTCCTAGAGTACTTGTAGTAGGGTTTTAGGAAGCCTCTATAATCATTGCATAGATTGGTTGGGTTGATCCAAAGGGTCCTCTATTTTGATTTTTATTTAGAGCTCTTGTTGAGACTAGAGGTTGTTGGTTCTAGTTGGTAGGATTCCACTGTTGTTATTTAGTTCGCATTGGGGGAACTCTTTGAGACCACTGTTATTGTGGTTGGGCCATCATTTGGAGTATTTCCGTTTATGGCCACTGTGGATTCGGTGCATTGTACTATAGCATTGTTTGCATCTAAGGGTAGGGGTGGAAAACCTCTTCTTGAGGTCGTCAATAGCCTTGCTTCAACTTCATCATACAGTCTTGCACCTTCCATTGTAGCTTGCAAGTTTAACTGGTTTTCTCAATTCCATAAACTTACAAACTTCTAGTTGTAGGCCTCTAAGGAAAACTCCCTTTTGGATGCCTTCATCCAAGTGATGGTTGGTCCATCTCTTCAATATGGATTCCATTCTAGAGACATATACCTCCATCTATTCACCAAAGGGCTGACTTAAGTTCATGAACTCCTCTCACATCCGCTCTTCAAAACCTTCATGCCTGAATTTAATGAGGAAGGCTAACTTTAGGTTGTCCCATGTGGCAAAAGTTCTTGCTGCTTATCTCTCATACTATTGAAACACCATGCCTTTGAAAGTGGTGGGGAATATTTTCAAACCATACTCAAGGGTTCTGGCATTGTTGGCTAAACACATTACCATGAACTCAGCTACATGAAGATCAGGGTCTTCATTGTACTCTCTCTTAAAGATGGGCGAGGGGACTACATTTATTGGCCTGTCATCAATATTTTCAAGACGGATCTGACTAGGAGGGGGACCTTGATTCGCCATGGAGACTTTTATAAAGAGTGACACTAGGGCTTCAAAGGAGGCTTCTGCCGCTAGCTTGTTCTCAACTTTGATTTTTGCCTTCTCTCATCTCATGTACCTCTAGACTCATTCTAGAGGTTGCCTCTTGATTGTGTCATTTATCATTAGGAAGTTAGCTCCACCCAATTTTTGTGTACTCAATAGAACAAAATCAGAAAGGCCTTAGTCTCTGGAGGGCTCTCTTGCCAATATTTCTTCTCTTTTCTTCTTTTCAACGTCTCTAAGTTCAGCTTTCAGTCCACTACTACAGAGGGGAAGATTTTCAATTTTGAAGGTATCAAAACTTATTCTTTTGGGCAATGTTGTGGTGCCATCATCATAGTAATACTAGCATCTGATGGTTTTAATAGTGTATAATGTGAAGAACACTCTGTTTACTAGCCTCTAGTGGATTACTAATTGAAACAACATAAGGTTGTCAATGCATGAAGCATCCCATGTATCTTACTATTGAGCATCCATGAATAGATTCCAACTCTTTTCCTTCTTGTCCTTGTGAACTTCAACTGACCAAGACTCTTGAAGCTTCTTCACAATTTTCCACTTAACACCATATTAGAGAATTTTGAAAATTTTCAAGTCCCAACTTTAAATAAGTGATAAATATTTGACCATGTGGCTAAATCTTAATCCATATTTGAAAGTGAGACTTGAGAAGGTAGCTTATATAGCATTTAGAGTAGACTCCAACTTTAAGTAAAACAACAAGATTTGACCATGTGGTCAAATACTAAAGCTATTGGAGGTTCCCAAACTGCATGAAAATTTCCAAATTCCCTAACATAGTGTTACTTGATGATGTCTAGAAACTCTTCAATGAAAGTCAAATCTCCCATGGATGGTCATCCTCTCTATTTCTGCCCTTGAGTTTGCTCTCAAACAATTTGCCACCAAGATGTATGTCTTTGTTGCTTCAACAGGGAGAGAAAATAGTCTACCACATAGAGCCTGCATCAAGATAGTGATATGTTTCTGCTATTGTGGCATGACCTTCTTGTAGAAAGTGGCTTTGGCAATGAGAATCTCCAATTCTTCAGTGGTTGAATGAACTTTATAAGAATCCATTGAATTATTCTCCTCTCAGCAATGCCATTTCCTTTATTTTCAACCCCTTCCTAATGCCTGCTGATAACAGTTTTTCTCAGTTGCATACCAAAAATATGGAGCCCCAAAAGGAACACCAAAAAAACGGAAAATCTACTACAAGAAAATCTATCTTGTATCACCAAAAAGCATGTTCTTCATAGTTTATGTGACCACAACAAGAAAAAGAACACCAACAGTAAAAAATCTTCACATAACTTATTCTCCCATGGCTTAATTTGAACAAAATTAATTACACTCTTTATAGAATTCATCAAGAGACCACAAAACACAAGGAAATACACCAGTTTGAATAGAAATCATCACATAGCATTCTTCTTCAAAGGTTCCAATAGCTTTCTCTCACAATCTCTTACTCATAGATACATTGTTTTGCATAGATTCAGTTCTCTCTCTCTTTTTTTTCGTAAAAGGTAATTGTATTAATTACGAAAAAAAGGTACACGATGGCTCTAAGCCATCGTGTGTAAAATCTCAGTACTAAACAACAAAAGAGTTACAAAAGTCATGGCAAAGACGCAGAGAAAATTGCCATATGCCACAGAAGTAAGTCCTCCCAAGGGAATAAGTCAAAGTGCTGAATGAGATCTATCTGCCAATGTAAGAGACCTTTAAGCCTCGCAATATATCCCGGAACATTAGAGGCCGAATCAAAAAGAAAGGCATTCCGAGTGGCCCAATTGTGCCAACAGCCCCAGTATCTAAAAAAATGAAACAAGATCTTCATATGCGACTGTGCCGATATGGGGTATTTGGTCGTACAAAAACCCAATCAAAAGGGCTTAGCAAGAAACCAACCACTACTCGCCAAACCGCTAACAAGAGTGACCAGATATTCTTAGCGAGAGGACAAGAAATAAATCGATGACAGGCCGATTCCACAGTAGTGGTACAAAAGAAACAATTGCCGTTAGAGATTCGACACTTGGAAAGGGCTGAAGCAAGAGGAAGACCACCAATCATCACCCTCCAAAGAAAGACCTTGCATTTGAAAGGTATCTTGTTCAACCAGCCCTCCATCACAGTTGCCTTCCACCATGACTGAGATTTCCACAATCCCCATACAATATTAGCTTTAGTAACCAGCCATTGATGATCTTTAACCAGAAGATGATACACCTAGTTAGCTGATGTCTTTTCCAAATTCAACCAACCTGCAAGGTCCCAGTCCTGCCAAGGACGAGAAAGCAAGGGCAGGAAAGGGTTGCCTGCTCTGAAGCACTAACAAAAGCTATTCCCATAAATCACGGTATCCACGAGGGATTCTGAAAAGCCTCCTGGCTGTACAAAACGATATCAACACATTGCGACTGGCAAGGGTGGCATCTGCACAACTGAAGCCAAGCCCAAACGTGCCATGCGGTTAAATTTTGGTCTGAGCTCATGTTTGCCTTCCCAAGAAAGTAATCGCGAGACTGCCAATAATTCCAGTTGAAAAGAGTTAGTATGTAAGCGGTCCTCCGCTAGATGCCAACGCGCCTTCTGGAGAACCAATTTCTAGGAGCAAACTAAATGAGCAAGCAAGGATGAGGAAGGACTAGAAAACCAAGAGTCTGCATTAAGAACATGCCACCAAGAGCTCTAAATTTGTGTATTACCATGTACAAGCCCGTGATCCTCAAGAAAATAACGGGCTATAACAACCCATGGATGATGATCCACGCACATGACACGAAAAGAGACCAACGAAGTGCCAGCATATGAGTTTCGGCATCCAAAATAGCCCCACCACCCATGCGTTTGGGGATACATGTATACGACCAAGAAATCCATGAAATGCCTACATGCAAGGAATCCTGCTTCCATAACATGAAACGAATGTACTGAGTAAGAGCATTCAAAGTAGTAGTAGTCCAAGGCAGCAATGGCAAGAAATATGTGAGCATTGGTAACATAATTGTCTGAGCCACTTTGAGGCGAACATGGAAGGGCCAAGCCTGCGACTTCCAATACAAAAACTTGGCTGCCAGTTTCTATGAAATCCACTCTAGTAGTTGCTTTGGCCAAACATCAACACCCAAAGGGTACCCAAGATGCCTGACAATGGAACCACGGGGAACAACCTGTCCCTGCCAGCCCAATGACTGTAAATCTGACTCCGTGCAACTAAGAATGGCTGATTTGAAAGCATTGATATGAAGACCAAAAGCATGACCAAAGAGCGTCCAAACATCTAATGCTTTGCGAAGATTATTCTTGTCCGCACGCAAATCATAAAACTGTCATCAGCCAAAGATTGACTAATGAAGTGCTGTCCAAAAGGAAGAGACAATCCAGCCAACTGAGTAGAAGCTGCCATATAAGATAACATCGAAAGAACCGGATGAGTCGCAAGGGCAAAGAAGAGAGGACTCAAAGGGCAACCCTGTCTCACAGAACGTGCAAGGACAAATGGCTCAGTAACACCACCATTTAGCATAACTCGCGAAGAAGCCGCAGCACTAATGGTGTAGATCAAGCGGGACATCCGAGTACCAAAGCCCATAGTAGACATAAATTTTGCAATGAAAGACCAGTCTAAATAATCAAAAGCCTTTTCCAGATCCAATTGAATCAACACAATTTCCTAATTAGAGTGCCTTGCATAGTCAATAGCCATTTGCACATTCAAGATATTATGCAGAATGTTTCGTCCCTTAATGAAACCATATTGAAGAGGATGCACAATGACCGGAAGATGCTTGTGGAGCCGATTCGCCATCACTTTGGAAAAGATTTTATACATGGAACCCATCAAAGAAATTGGTCTCCAATGTTTCAACATTGACGGCGAAGGAACTTTTGGAAGCAATTTGATAAAACCTTCTTTCTATGAGGAAGGCATGAACCCCGTTTCCCAAACCTGCTGAAACATAGTTGTCAATGGTTTCACCAGTTGGGTAGCAAAAACCTCAAAGAATTCATTGGTGAGACCATCCCAACCGAGACTTTTATCCTTGGGCAAGTGTAACAAAACATCCATAACCTCCGCCTCACAAATATCTATCTCCAAAGTAGTTTGCATATCAAGTGGAACCTGATTGTGGACCAGATCATAGAAAACTGAGTGTGCATGAGTAACTTGGTCAGAAGGTGAAGGAGAAGAACCAAGAAGGTCTAGAAAATAATTCATGCACATATTCACAATAGTCTGAGGATCAATGACCATTCGACCTTCTGGATCCTGGAGTCTAGTCATATTTTCTCGAGCAAGAGATGCATGTAGAGCTCGAAAGAACTTATGAGTCTGACAAGCACTATCTTGCAAATTCTCAGTCAAATTTTGCAATTTGGCCTACTGATAAGTTTCCAACTAAAACTCTTTAATAAGATCAGCCAAACGCATCGCCAGTGGCAGCAGAAATACATCATCTGGAGTGTCCACCAGCAGAGAACGAACCAAAGCCAATAAGTCCTCCGCTGCTTGTCGACATCACCGACAAAGAGAGACATGATGGATCCCATACTGCCGAACAACCCGCTGCACATTAGAGAGCAATCATTCAAAAGAAGCATTGCCCTCAGAGGCGAAGTCCAATAAAAATCTATCAATCAATTGCTGCATATAGCCCGGAAAGATTGAATGCTTCAAATAAGACGAGTTGAAACGCAAAGGGAGTCTATCCAAAAATTGCTTAAAAGGTGCAATGGGTTGTACAAGCATCTCAAGCTGTAGAGGAAAATGGTCCAACAAGGCATATTGCTGCAACACTTTCATTTCCAGCATCTCAGGAAGAAAATCATTATCCTGCATGATGTACATGCGGTCCAACCGCGACCATGTAGTTGCATACTGGGCAGAATGGAAAGTAAACCCTGTAGAAGAAGGGTGTATCCAAGACCAGAGATCTTGCTTAAGTACAGCAAGAGCAAACGCATTCCACACACGACTTCCGGAGCGTCCATCACCAAATGCTCTGATGTGGACTGCGAAGAATCAACACACATTAAAATCCCCCATCAAAAAACCCCGTCTGCCAAGTAACAAGGAGGTCTGCAAAGTATTCCAAAGATTCCGGTGGGATAAAGGGTCATTCGGAGCATAGAGGCCCAGCAACCATAAGATCTCTCCTTCAAATAAAACTTCAATCACCACAAAACGGCCATGTACATCATTTTTAATAAGAACAGGCTGATATTTCTCATGTACAATCATAAGCACACCAGAATAATGCATTGCATGTGTCCCTACATAAAACCAGCGAAACCCATGGCAATCCACAACTTTTCCTGCTTCACCGTGACTCTTGTGCTCAACAGCACACAAGACATCGCATTGATTCTCATGCAATACAGTCCACATGGCATGTTGCTTATGGTGAGAACAAATGCCTCGCACATTCCACGTGGCTATCTTCATGTGTATTCAAAAAAGAAAATCAGGAACGAGACACAGCTTGCCTCGATTTAACCTTTTCTACTAGAATGTCAAGGACTCCCTCATCCAAAAAATCAGCTAACACGGCAAAAGAGTTCTGACGGCCAGATTTAGAGGTAGACGGTATATCCATTGTCTTGGGGATGGAACGGGGATAACGACGATCCCATGGGGTAATCACATTACCTCTAGTATCAAAAGCCAACTTAGCAGGTGGGCCCTTTGGACCGTCCGTATATACTTTTCTAGTAGACTGATTACGAGGAGCAGAAGAAACCATAGCGGAAGCAGTGTGCTCTGAAGACAACATTTCTTTCCTACACATATAAGTGCGCATGGAATCTTGCGAAGCATTAGGCCCAGTATCCGCTAGGCCAGCATCAAACCTTTTACCTTTTTTGGCACGCACATCTACCCAATCATTGCCACGGGAATCCAAACCCGAAACATGTTGTTTACCTTTATCCAAAACTTTAGGTGGCTGGGTTGCATCCTACGATGGAGCATCAAGCACCATATCTTCCATGGGCAGCACAACATGCTCAGCATCTGAAGTCGGTTGCTTCCCTGGGCATTCGGCCATAAAATGCCCCAATTTTCCACACGAAAAGCAATGCCCTGCAAAATTTCCCCATTTCAAACGAAAGTGCAAAGGATGCATGCCAAAGCAATTAAGGCGTAACCAAGCAGGCCTTTTCCTAGCAGTGTCCCATAACATACACAAACGGTTACGATTCATGGCCCTTAGGCTCGGAGGGACCAGAACAGTGCCCACAACGTCCATGGCATCCTTTAACAGTGGCCAATAGACAACCGGACAATTTTCCAATTCAACCCACACCAGGCATTCACGTTAAAGCAGGCGCTGCAAATCTGCCATTGGGCGCCATGGCACAACATGGACCAAACGGCGATCAAAGAACAACATTTAGACAGGAGATCAGCACAATGCTTCTCAGATTTCAACAGCACCTCATAGAAGCCTCGGGGCCCAACAAAAATCTCCTCAACACACTCCCCTTGTAGTAGATTATGCAGCCATTGGCGAATATGGGAAAGCACTGGGATCCTACCAGTGAAGAAGAGAATAACAGTACGATCATAAAACACCGAAAATGAGCGCAAGACATTTTTCGGGTCCACAATGGCTTCCAGAACATCTTCAATTCCAGATTCAGAAAAAGCTTCATGATTATGTTGGACATAATCGCCAAGCAGAGTGTTAGCAAACTCCAACAAATGCTCCCACTCAACATCTTGACAATCCACAGAATCAGAGGCAACCTGAGCATAAGAACGTTCCTGATGATCCATTGTCTCTTCCGAAGTATGCTTGGTGCATTTGCCCACAAGCTGGAAGTCAGGACCAAGAGGCATCTCCTCCGTGCAAGGAACCATATCCTCTGGTTCCTATGTATCAGAATCCGGACCAAGGGCTGCCACTGTTTAGTCGATAAAAGCCATATCCAAACCAACCATGTTGTATGACCACTTGTGCAGGACAGATGCACCTTCTCTCTTTTTTCTTTTTTCGTAAAAGGTAATTGTATTATTTACGAAAAAAAGGCACAAGTTTACATGATTACAAGATACACGATGGCTCTAAGCCAACGTGTGTAAAATCCCAGTACGAAACCACGAAAGAGTTACACAAGTCATGGCAAAGACGCAGAGGAAATTGCCATATGCCAAGGAAGTAAGTCCTCCCGAGGGAGCAAGTCTGAGTGCCGAATGAGATCTATCTGCCAATGTAAGAGACCTTTAAGCCTAGCAATGTGTCCCGGAACATTAGAGGCCGAATCAAAAAGAAAGGCATTCCAAGTGGTCCAATTGTGCCAGTATCCCCAGTATCTAAAAAAGTGGAAAAAGATCTTCATATACAACTGTGCCGGTGTGGGGTATTTTGGGCGCACAAAAACCCAATCGAAAGGGCTTAGTGAGAAAACCACCACAGCTCGCCAAACCTGTGACAAGAGCAACCAGATATTCTTAGCGAGCGGACAAGAAATAAATCGATGACGGGCCGATTCCACAGTAGTGGTGCAGAAGAAACAATTGCCGTTAGAGATTCGACGCTTGGAAAGGGCCGAGGCAAGAGGAAGACCACCAATCATCACCCTCCAAAGAAAGACCTTGCATTTGAAAGGTGTCTTATTCAACCAGCCCTCCATCACCATTGCCTTCCACCATGACGGAGATTTCCGCAATCCCCATACAGTATTAGCTTTAGCAACCAACCATTGATGATCTTTAATCAAAAGATGGTACACCTGGTTAGCTCAGGCCTTTTCCAAACTCAACCGACCTGCAAGGTCCCAGTCCTGCCAAGGACGATCCACAGCAAGGGCAGGAAAGGATTGCCTGCTCTGAAGCACTAACAAAAGCTGTTCCCATAAATCACGGTATCCACGAGGGATTCTGAAAAGTCTCCTGGCAGTACGAAACGATATGAAGACATTACGATTGGCAACGGTGGCATCTGCAACTGAAGTCACACCCAAACGGGCCATGCGGTTAAATTTTGGTCTGAGCTCATGTTTGTCTTCCTATGAAAGTAATCTCGAGACTGCCAACAATTCCAGTTGAAAAGAGTTAGTATGCAAGCGGTCATCTGTTGGATGCCAACGCGCCTTTTGGAGAACCACTTTCCAGGAGCCGACCAAATGAACTAACAGGGATGAGGACGGACTGGAAAACCAAGAGTCTGCATTAAGGACATGCCACCAGGAGCTCCGAAGTTGTGTATTATCATGTAGAAGCCTGCTGTCCTCAAGAAAATAACGGGCTATAATGGCCCACGGGTGATGATCCACACACATGGCACGAAAAAGAGACCAACGAAGTGCCAGTATATGAGTTTCGGCATCCAAAATAGCTCCACCACCCAAGCATTTGGGGGTACATGTATGGGCTTCTTCCATAACATGAAACGAATGGGGCGAGTGAGAGCATTCAAAGTAGTAGGAGTCCACGCCAACAATGTCAAGAAATATGTGAGCATTGGCAGCATAATTCATGGAGCATCAAGCACCATGTCTTCCATAGGCAGCACACCATGCTCAGCATCTGAAGACGGTTGCTTCTCTGGACATTCGGCCATAAAATGTCCCAATTTTCCACACAAAAAGCAATGTCCTGCAAAGTTGCCCCATTTCAAACGAAAGTGCAACGGATGCATGCCAGAGCAATTAACACGAAGCCAAGCAGGCCTTTTCCTAGCAGTGTCCCATAACATGCATAAACGGTTGCGATTCATGGCCCTTAGGCTCGGGGGGCTCGGGGGGACCAGCACAGTTCCCACCGCGGCCATGGCATCTTTCAACAAAGGCCAATAGACAGCCGGGCAATTTTCCACTTCAACCCACACCGAGCATTCACGTTGAAGCAGGCGCTGAAAGTCTGCCATCGGGCGCCATGGCACAACATGGGCCAAACGGCGATCAAAAAACAATGGCAGTTTAGACAGAAGATCAGCCCGATGCTTTTCAAAATTCAACAGCACCTCATAGAAGCCTTTGGG
Source organism: Lygodium microphyllum (assembly GCF_053477565.2). Taxonomy (NCBI): domain Eukaryota; kingdom Viridiplantae; phylum Streptophyta; class Polypodiopsida; order Schizaeales; family Lygodiaceae; genus Lygodium; species Lygodium microphyllum. Next base: position 26,564,521 of record NC_141161.1, on the reverse strand, counting down.
CCCAACAAAAATCTCGTCAACACACTCTGCCTGTAGTACATGGTGCAGCCATTGGCGAATATGGGAAAGCACTGGAATCCTGCCAGTGAAGAAGAGAATAACCGCCCGGTCATAAGACACCAAGAACGAACGCAAGACAGTTTTCGGGTCCACCGTGGCTTCCAGAATATCTTCAGTGCTAGAGTCCGAAAAGGCTTCATGATTATGTTGGACATACTCGCCAAGCACGGTGTTGACAAACTCGAGCAAATGCTCCCAATCAATGTCCTGAGAATCTACAAAGTCAGAGGCGACCTAAGCATACGAACGGTCCTGATGACCCATTGTCTCTTCGGGCGTGTGCTTGGGGCGTTTGCCCGTAGGCTGAAAGTCAAGAGCAGGAGGCAACTCTTCTGTGCAAGGAACCATATCCTCCGGTTCCTCTGTATCCGAATCCGGACCAAGGGCTGCCACCGTTTGGCCGATAAAAGCCATATCCAGCCAAGCCATGCTTCTCTCTGAGCTGAGACGGGACGTCGACAAAGGCGAAGGGGCAAGTCAGGAACTGCGTGTCTTCCTCTCTCTCTCTCTCTCTCTGTCTCTCTCTCTCGCTTGCTCTGCAGGTCCCGCAGACCTGCAAAATCAAGAAACCGCCCGGCTACAGCAACAAGACTGCAACAGGGCTCCTGTACAGAACCGGCCGGGCATGAGCAGATGAACCCCTGACCAGCAGGGCATGTGAAAGCAGGTGAGTAGCTGAGGGCGCAGAACCAGGCGACTGTGCAGTGTCCGAGGGGAGACGTCAGGAAGGACTCTGCGCAGTAGGGCACAGTTGCAGCGCAGAGGGAGACCAAACAGGGACGACGGCAACAGACAATACAGGGACGGCGGCAGCAGACAAAACAGGAACGACGCAAACCTGGCGGGCACAGGCGTCAACAGCAAATTCTGCACCTCCACAGGTAGGCACCCGCGTGCAGGAGGACGCTCGCAGGCAGGAAGCGACGATACAGGCGATTTAGGGCTTCGTCTAAGGGCGCAGGGGCAGGACGCTAACGGCCGCCATCTCCACGCGCGCTCTCGTCGTCAGATCTCCCTCCCTCCCCCTCTCTCTCTCTCTCTCTCTCTCTCTCTCTCTCTCTCTCACAGCCGACATTTATCCCCCTTTTGTAGCCATTATCTAGAGTACCAGAGCTACATACGCACATACACATATACGACACTTATCACACTCACAGCACCGTATTTTCAGTTTCCAGTTTTTAGCTTTTCATTCAGCACTTTTATTTTGGATAGCTGGACCTCATCAGTTGTATCACAGCTTGTCTCATAGGCCAGTTTTGGTCTTTAGAAGACGTTCATATAACTCTCTCTCTCTCTCTCTCTCTCTCTCTCTCTCTCTCTCTCCGTAAAAGGTAATTGTATTAATTACGAAAAAAGTACAAGTGTACTTGATTACAAGATACATGATGGCACTAAGCCATCATGTGAAAAGGTTCTAGTTCTAAGAGTTACAAAGTCATGGCAAAGATGTAGAGGAAATTGCCATATGCCAGGGACGCAAGTCCTCCCGAGAAAGTAAGTCAGAATACTGAAGAAGATCTATCTGCCAATACAAGAGACCCTTAAGCCTAGCAATATGCTGCTGAACATTACAGGCGGAATCAAAAAGAAAAGCATTCCGAATGGTCCAATTATGCCAACAGCCCCAATATCGAAGAAAGTGAAACACAAGCTTCATGTGTGGCTGTGCCGGTGTTGGGTATTTGGGCTGCACAAAGACCCAATCAAAGGGCCTTAGCGAGAAACCTACCACCGCTCTCCAAATGGCTGACAAGAACAACCATATTTTCTTAGCGATAGGGCAAGAAATAAATCGATGACGGGCAGATTCGACACTGGTGGTGCAAAAGAAACAGTTGCCATTGGATATTCGTCGCTTGGAAAGAGCCGAAGCAAGCGGAAGACCCCCAATCATCACCCTCCAAAGAAAGACCTTATATTTGAAGGGTGTCTTGTCCAGCCACCCTTCCATCACAGTTGCCCTCCACCATGACCGGGATTTACACAATCCCCATAGAGCATTAGCTTTAGTAACCAGCGAGTGATGATCTTTAATCAAAAGATGATAGACCTGGTTAGCGGAAGCTTTGCCTACACTCAGCCGGCCTTTAAAGTCCCAATCCTGCCAAGGACAATCCGAAGCAAGGGCAGGAAAGGGTTGTCTGCTCTGGAGCACCATCAAAAGCTGTTCCCATAAATGCCTGTATCCACGAGGGATCCTCAAAATCCTCCTGGCTGTACGAAATGATATTAACACATTGCGACTGGCAAGGGTGGCATCCGCGACTGAAGTTAAGCCCAAACGTGCCATACGGTTGACAAAGCTCTTGTTTACCTTCCCATGAAAGTAACCGCGAGACTGCCAGCAATTCCAGTTGAAAAGAATTAGCAGCTAAGCGATCCTCCGCGCCGGATGCCACTGAGCCTTCCAGAGGACCAGTTTCCAGGAACATACCAAATGGGCAAGCAGTGATGAAGAGGAACTAGAGAATCGGGAATCGGCATTAAGAACATGCCACCAAGAACTCTAGATTTGGGTATTGCCATGCCGAAGCCCATGCTCCTCAAGGAAATAATGGGCTATAACGACCCACGGATGATGATCTAAGCACATGGCGCGGAAAAGAGACCAACGGAGGGCCAGCATGTGAGTTTGGGCATCCAAAATAGCTCCTCCACCCATGCGTTTGGGGGTACACACATGCGACCAAGAAATCCAGGAAATGCCTGCATTCAAGGAATCTTTCTTCCATAACATAAAACGAATAAACTGAGTCAGAGCATTCACAGTAGTAGTAGTCCAGGGCAGCAAGGGCAAGAAATATGTGAGCATCGGCAACATAATTGTCTGGGCTACTTCGAGGCGAACATGGAATGGCCAAGCCCGAGACTTCCAATACAAGAACTTAGCCGCCAGTTTCTGAGAAGTCCACTGTAGAAGCTGCTTTGGGGGAACATCAACGCCCAAGGGGTAGCCAAGATGCCTGACAATGGAGCCGCGAGGCACAACGATACCCTGCCAGTTCAATGACTGCAAATCCGACTCCGTGCAGCTGAGAATGGCTGATTTCAACGCATTGATGCGAAGGCCGGAAGCCTGACCAAAGAGAGCCCAAACATCCAATGCTTTGCGAAGGTTATCCTTATCCGCCCGCAGAATCATAAAGCTGTCATCAGCCAAGGATTGACTAATGAAATGTTGTCCAGAAGGAAGCGACAATCCAGCCAACTGAGTGGAAGCTGCCATATGAGATAACATCGAAAGAACCGGATGAGTCGCAAGGGCAAAGAAGAGAGGGCTCAATGGGCACCCCTGTCTGACAGAGCGGGGAAGGGCAAATGGCTCGGTAACGCCTCCATTCAACATGACTCGCGAAGACGCCGCTACACTGATGATGTAGATCAGTCGAGACGTCCGATCACCAAAGCCCATAGCAGACATAAGCTCTGCAACAAAAGACCAGTCCAGATAGTCGAAAGCCTTTTTTAGGTCCAATTGAATCAGTACGACCTCCTGATTAGAATGCCTTGCATAATCAATCGCCAATTGCGCATTTAATACATTGTGCAGAATGTTTCGGCCCTTAATGAAACCATATTGAAGAGGATACACAATGGCAAGGAGATGCTTGTGGAGCCGATTCGCAATTACTTTGGAAAAGATTTTGTACATAGAACCCATTAAAGAAATTGGGCGCCAATGTTTCAACATAGACGGCGAAGGAACCTTTGGAAGCAGTTTAATAAGTCCTTTCCATGAGGAAGGCATAATCCCCGTTTCCCACACCTGCTAAAACAAAGCCGTCAATGGTTTCGCCAATTGGGTAGCAAAAACCTCAAAGAACTCATTGGTGAGACCATCCCAGCCAGGACTTTTATCCTTGGATAAGTGTAACAAAACATCCATAACCTCCGCCTCACAAATATCTGACTCCATAGTGGCTTGCATGTCCTGCGGAACCTGATTACGGACCAGGTCATAAAAAACTGAACGGGTCTGAGTAGTTTGGGTTGAAGGTGGAGAAATGGAACCAAGAAGGTCGATGAAATAATTCCTACACATATGCACAATAGTCTGCGGATCAAGGACCAAGTGCCCTTCTACATCCAGGAGTCTAGTCATATTCTCTCTAGCAGGAGAGGCATGGAGGGCTCGAAAGAACTTATGAGTCTGACACGCATTATCTTGCAAAGTCTCCGTCAGATGCTGCAATTTGGCCTGGTGATACGATTTCAAATGAAACTCTTGAATAAGATGAGCCACACGCATTGCCAGTGCTAGTAGAAATGCATCATCTGGAGTGTCCACCAGCAGAGAACGGACCAAAGCCAGCAAGTCCTCCGCTGCTTGCCGACGCTGTCGACAAAGAGAGGCATGATGGATTCCATACTGCCGAGCAACCCGCTGCACATTAGAGAGCAATCGTTCAAACGAAGCAGTGCCCTGAGAGGAGAAGTCCAGTAAGAATCTATCAATCAATTGCTGCATATAACCCTGAAAATTTGCATGCTTCAAATAAGACAAGTTAAAACGCAAAGGGAGCCTCTCCAGAAATCGCTTAAAAGGTGCAATGGGTTGTGCGAGCATCTCAAGCTGCAAAGGAAAATGATCCAACAATGAATATTGCTGCAACAATTTCATTTCAAGCATCTGAGGGAGGAAATCATCATTCTGCATTATGTATATGCGTTCCACCCGCGACCATGTTGTTGCATACTGAGCGGAATGAAAAGTAAACCCTGTAGAAGACGGGTGCAGCCAGGACCAGAGATCTTGCTTAAGAACAACAAGAGCCAACTCATGCCACCTACGGCTTTCCAGCGCGTCCATTACCGAATGCTCCGATGTGGATTGCGAAGAATCAACACACATATTGAAATCCCCCATGAAGAGGCCCCGTCTGCCAAGTGACAAAAAAGTCTGCAAAGTATGCCAAAGCTCCCGGCGCGATAAAGGATCATTCAGAGCATAGAGGCCAAGTAACCATAAGATTTCTCCATCGAATAAAATTTCGATCACCACAAAGCGGCCATGCACATCATTTTTAATAAGAAGAGACTGATATTTTTCATGTACAATCATGAGCACACCAAAATACCGCATGGCCTGTGTCCCTGCATAGAACAGACGAAAGCCATGGCAATCCACAACTTTTCCGGCTTCACCGTGACTCTTGTGTTCAACAGCACACAAGACATCCCACTGATTCTCATGCAATACAGTCCACATGGCATGTTGCTTATGGCGAGAACAGACTTTCATGTGTTTTTTGTAAAAGAAAATCACGTACGAGGCACAGCTTGCCTCGATTTGACCTTTTCTGCGAGAATGTCCAGGACTCCCTCATCCAAGAAATCAGCCAACACGGCAAAAGAGTTCTGCGGACCAAATTTGGAGGTAGACGGCATATCTACTGACTTGGGAATGGAGCGGGGATAACGACGATCCCACGGGGTAATGACGTTGCCTCTGGTATCAAAAGCCAGCTTAGCTGGTGGACCCTTTGGACGATCCGAATACACTCTCCGAGTGGGCTAAGGACGGGGGGCTGAGGAAGCCATCACAGGAGGAGAGTGCTCCGACGGCAACATTTCTTTCCTGCGCATATAAGTACGCATGGAATCTTGTGACGCAGAAGGCACAGAATTCTCCATGCCAGCAACCACCCTGGAACCTTTTTTTGCACGTACTTCAACCCAGTCTGTGCCACGGGAATCTAAACCCAAAACCTGTTGTTTACCTTTAGGTGGGTGAATAGCATCCTGCGACGCGACATCACATACCATATCTTCCATGGGTAGCGCAACATGCCCAGCATCTGAAGTGTGTTGCTGTTCTGGGCATTCGGCCATGAAATGCCCTAATTTTCCAAAGGAAAAGCAGTGTCCTGCAAAATTGCCCCATCTCAAACGAAAGTATAAAGGATGCATGCCAGAGCAATTGAGACGTAACCACGCAGGCCTTTTCCTGGTAGTGTCCCATAACATACACAAGCGGTTACGATTCACTGCTCTTAAACTTGGAGGGACCAGAACAGTGCCCACAGCAGCCATGGCGTCCTTCAACAGTGGCCAATAAACAGCCGGGCAATTTTCCACTTCAACCCATACAGGGCACTCCCGTTGCAGCAGGCGCTGAAAATCTGCCATTGGGCACCATGGTACAACATGGACCAAACAGTGATCAAAAAACAGAGGTAGTTTAGACAGAAGAGCAACACGGTGCGTCTCAGATTTTAACAGCACCTCAAAAAAACCTCGGGGCCCCACAAAAATCTCTTCAACACATTCCCCTTGTAGCAGACTGTGCAGCCACTGGCGAATACGGGAAAGCTGGGGGATTCTACCAGTGAAGAAGAGTATCACCGCGCAATCATAGAATACTGAAAAGGAGCGCAAGACAGATTTGGGGTCAACAGTGGCTTCCAAAACATCTTCCGGTGCAGAGTCAGAAAAGACTTCCTAATTATGTTGAACATAATCGCCAAGTAGAGTGTTGGCAAACTCTAGCAAATGCTCCCAGTCAACATCCTGAGAGTCTACAGAATCCGAAGCAACCTGAGCATAGGAACGATCCTGATGATCCATTGACTCTTCTGAAGTGTGCTTGGTGCGTTTGCCTGCAGACTGAAAGTCAGGAGCAGTGGGCATCTCTTCATTGCACAGAACCATATCGTCGGGTTTCTCGGTATCAGAGTCCGGACCAAGCGCTGCCACCGTTTGGTCTATAAAATCCAGGTCCAGGCCAGCCATGGTGTATCACTGCGTATACCGGTCAGAGGCCGAACGAAGATCTCACGGGAGGCAGGAATGCGCAGGCCGCTCTCCCTCTTTCTCAGGCAAAACGGACCCGGCACTGGACTGACGAAGAACCTTGGGAAGCGCGTGCGCAGAAACAGACGGCCACTGTGCAGAGAAGGCACGTCCAAAGCAGAGAAGGGCTCGTTTCCTTTGATGGCTCACGCTGTCGCGCGCTCTATGTGGCAACCTGGGTGTGATTGGCTGCTGCCCCTTGGTGGCAAAACGGACAGATCAGGGCGGGCAGCAGGCAGGGGGCGACGGAACGTCCAGGCAGAGGGTGAGCTCTCTCTCTCTCTCTCTCTCTCTCTCTCTCTCTCTCTCTCTCTCTCTCTCTCTCTCTCTCTCTCTCTCTCTCTCTCTCTCTCTCTCTCTCTCTCTCTCTCTCTCTCTCTCTCTCTCTGTGTGTGCGGTGCGCACTGTAGGGCGACCAGCTGTTCACATACAGGCAAGGGCAGGAGTCAAGCCGCAGGGTCGAACAGACCCCACACTGGTCTGAGAGGAGAACGCAGGCAGCGCGTGAGGCAAAGGAGCACATCTGCGGGTCAGGAGAGGCACGTCAGATCCTCTCACTCTCTCTCTCTCACGGGCACGTGCAGGCGCAGACAAGCACGGACGAGCACGGCGACTAACGCGGCGCAGACAGGCGACGGCGGCGACTGGCGCGGGCGTGTCAGGCGACGGCGGCGACAGACGAGACGGGTCGACAGTAGGGTTCCAGTCCCGCTCCCGCCATCGCGATTCTCTCTCTCTCTCTCTCTCTCTCTCTCCCCTCTCTCTTTTTTTTTTGTAAATCTCTCTCTCTCTCTCTCTCTCTCTCTCTCTCTCTCTCTCTCTCTCTCTCTCTCTCTCTCTCTCTCTCTCTCTCTCTCTCTCTCTCTCTCTCTCTCTCTCTCTCTCTCTCTCTCTCTCTCTCTCTCTCTCTCTCTCTCTCTCTCTCTTTTTGCAAAGAGGCATGGAAGGCGTTTCAGGAACCCCGAGCCCAGACGCCCATCACCTCCCCGGACACTTGGCACGCATATGCAACCTCACTATACCAAGTACCCAAGCAGCCCCAGCTACCCCGGCCCCCAGGGAGCAGACCCGGATCATCCACATTCTTCAGCACGGGGCGGGTGCAGGACGCCATTGACAGACTCCAAAATGGCTGTGCCCAAGACCACGAGGCTTGGTAGCAGAGCATTTGACCCATGCTAGAGACACGCTGGCACCTCTCCTAGAACACATGTTCAACAGAGCCCTATGCGAAGGCTTCCCAGCCAGTTGGTCAGCCAACACCATAATACCTATCCTGAAGGCCGGAGACCCCATGGTTCCCACGAACTACCGAACAGTCATGGTTGGCCATGTACTAGCCAAGCTCTATGGATCCATACTGGACCACGAGCTGAGCAAGTGGGCAGAGCAACACCAACACCGAGCAGCAGGACAAGCAGGGTTTAGGAGGGGGTTCTGCACCCTTGACCATATCCTCACACTGAGAGCCATCATAGAGGAGGGCAAAGCACATGGAAGACGGGTGTACTGCTGATTTGTGGACTTCCGCAAGGCCTTTGACACAGTCCCACGAGCGAGGCTCACACAGAGACTACAGAAACTGGAGGTACCAACCGAAATACGATGGGGGATACTGGCACTATACGAATCGGTAACGGGCCGAGTTCGGGCACCGAGAGGGCTGTCAAAGGAGATCACCAGCACCATCGGAGTCAAGCAGAGATGCCCACTCTCGCCCACCCTATTTGGCCTCTACATTGATGAGATCTCAGAGTACATAGATAGATTGGGCGAGGAGGGATCGAGCCTGGGAGGGACACTGATACCTATCTTACTATATGCGGACGACATAGTCCTTATCTCCAGCACACCCGAAGGGCTGCATCGCCAACTGGACGCACTACAGGCCTTCTGCCAAGACAAAGACCTAACTGTGAACCTGGGGAAAACCAAGGTCATGGTGTTCAACACGTCAACCCAATGGCTCCGACAGTCGGTACCCCCCTTCACATACGGTGGAGAAACCGTGGACGTGGTCCAAAGATACGTCTATCTGGGGATTACATTCTCTGGACCGAGATTTACCCTGAGAAAAGCCACGGAAGATAGACTAACCCGAGGCTATACAGCCCTCGGGTCAATGGAGAACCAATGTGCCCGCATACAGTTCCAGGAACCTCGGACAAAGCTCTGGCTTTTTGACACCTTGGTCACACCAGCCCTCCTGTATGGGGCTCCCATATGGGGGTCCAATCTCTACCACACGCAGAGAGCCCCACAGGATCAGCCACTGCCTAAGGAGGAGGCCACCTATGAGGGATGGGACCAGATGGAGAGACCCCTAATACTTATGATCTCACGGATGATCCGAAGCAAGCCCTCCGTACCACACGAGATCGTCCGCGCAGAGCTGGGGGCACCGCCCCTCGTGGCTAAGACCCTCTTCCAGACCGTGACCTTCTTGCGCCGAATATGGGACCTGCCCCGTCATCCAAACAGCTAGCAACACAAGGGGACACTGAGTGCTGGTATGCCCGAACAGAGACCTGGCTACGGCTCCATCGCCTGCACATGGACCACCTCCCCCCACTACAATACAGCCTAGACTGCCCACACCTGGAGCTTAGCCGAGAGGAGGTAAATCGCATCACCAGAATGGATATCATCCAGACAGAGACCGCCAGGACATGGGTGACCCCCACATCGGAACCAGGAACCAAGAAGGCTTTCTACCGAGAACACTTCCTGCATATCTCCTCGGACAGCTTCATCACCCGCCCAAGCTACATGGACACACACCTGTCTCACGGGGTCAGAAGTGCCATCGGACAGATCCGCACATCCTCACACCAACTACGGGTCGAAACGGGCAGATACGGGGCCAACCCCCTCCCCCCAGAAGACCGAATCTGTCAGCTCTGCCGTCTCGAGCCAGAGACCGAGGAACACTATATCTGTAAATGCCCAGTGTACTACGAAATCCGGGGACGCTTCCACTGCCTATTCAGCGAAGGATTAGGACCACTCTCCAAGGTGATGGAATTCAAAGACCAGAGATGCCTGGGGCTCTTTCTACTGGAAATACGACGCCACAGAGACCACCTCCTACGAACCACGGAGCAAAGACAAGGAGCCACCAACCAACGCACACTCAACGACTTCTACCAAATACCAGCTACCCTCCCCACCACGGAGGCCCCACCAGCCGAACCGGCCTCCCGGCCCCCGGGGACCACCTTAGAAATAGCCACAGCGAGAGGTAAAGCCCGGCGACCACGCCCCGCCGGCCCCCATCCCCACAGAAGACACTGGTCGAAGATACAAGGGATACTACGCCGCCATCGGAGGGCCTTGCCACGCCGCTTTAGCCTCTCCATGCTAGACCGACCCATGCGGGACATCTTAGGATGAACACCCCAGGAGCAGTTCCACACCGCACTGGGAGTACCTCTAGATTGTATCTAGTCCAGATATCATTTTGTACCTACTCAATTTAGTTCAACATAGCATAAATGTTAGCTTCGCTGGGACTTTTGAAATCTCCCAGACATTTGTATGCAACATTTTGGTCTCATAGGCCAACTTGGCCTATTGTAGACATTAATATAACTTTCTTTCTTTCTTTCTTTCTCTCTCTCTCTCTACGGGGGCAGATCTGCTCTCTTTATCAGTGCATAGGGGCAGATTGCATGTGCAATAGAAGAATGACCGGTCTGCAGGCTCTGCTCGTCAGAAATCCTCAGTCCAGGTGCAGATCCATCGTTTCTGTCTGAATATGGTGCTGCCGTTACCTGCCTGTATAAGAGCGCTCAGAGAGTGCACTGAAGACTGGCCAGACAGCAGGTCTGTTGCTGCCTAGGTACGTGAGGGCTGTCCACGCAGAGGCAGGGCAGAGCTGTCCCTTGTCCCTATGCAGCGTCTGTGCCTCAGGAGCAAATCAGGGCGCCACACGAACCACAGGTCGCAGCGCAGGAATGTTCAACAACGACAAAATACAAGCGTGCAGGGGTAGGGCTCGCTGAAGGCTGAAACAGACCCAGGAGGAAGAGAAGGGCACACGACAGATTAATCTGTGTGTGCAACATGGCCAAATGTTCTAGAGCAGGGGGTCAACATTGGAAGTTCTAGGTCAAGGCTGAAACAGACCCAGGAGGAAGAGAAGGGCACACGACAGATTAATCTGTGTGTGCAACATGGCCAAATGTTCTAGAGCAGGGGGTCAACATTGGAAGTTCTAGGTCAATCCGATGGCGTGTGCAAGTCCACCTAGCAGTAGGGAAGTCAAGACACAGGCCAGACGGCACTAAGGCCGAGACGCACAAGCGACGAGGGGCAGAAGGTCCACGTTGCCAGTCCCTGCTCTCTCTCTCTCTCTCAGGCTTTTGATGATGGTTTCGTTCTTCCAGCTTTTGCCTTTGATGCTAGGGATTCCCCACCAGCTGGTTTGCTCCCTAGGGCTAGTGCCTTGGTTGATTGGTTGATCATCTTTCGCACATACCCTTTCCAATCAATCTCATCCAATGAATGGGCTACCAAGCTCTCTGTCATGGGCACACTGATTTTGTGCATAAACGAATTATACCTTTGCCTAGAGAACAGGGACTGGATGACTTTTTCCTAAAGCCTTACTTCTGGATTCGGGATGTCTTGGATGTTGATGCCATCATTGGTCAGAACCTAGTCCTTCATGTTCAATATGGCATAGACATCCCTTTTGGGTCTCCTTTCCAATTTGTGCTCCAATCCTAGTGCCTTCTCCACCAAGGCTTTACTCAACTAGAAGTGTACCTGCTTGGCTTCTTCTCCTCTTTTGACTGTCACTCTGCCACATTCTCCTTTCGGGATCATAGGTTCTCAAGAACTCTACACACTTAGTGTGGTCGATCTCCTGTTCAAATTTATCGATATATTTGGCAAAATTGTACTGTTCTACGACTCTTTTGGCATCCTTCTCCTTGGCCATGACTTCTCCAATGTTGTGGATAGTTTTGAACTTTAGCTAGCTATAGGCATAGTCCTCCAAGGAGATGCGGTGCCTTGCCCTTTCTTCTTCCATGAATGGAAGCCGATGGGCCCGATCCTGCTGTGCTGCCATTTTGAGTTCCTGCCATGACACCATAGTTCACCATTAGTGTCCTTAAGATGATTTCTTACTAAAAGGTAAGTAGGAATTGATTATGTTGGGTGTGTGAGTGTGTGAGTGTGTGGGAGGAGGGGGGCTTGGGCAAGGGTGGAGATGGAGGTGGTAGTGGTGGTGGAGGAGGAGGTGGAGTGTGGGTGGGTTTTGCATTGGGTGTGTGAGTGTGTGGGAGGAGGGGGGCTTGGGCAAGGGTGGAGGTGGAGGTGGAGGTGGAGGTGGAGGTGGTAATACAAAAACTTTTGTATAGCACTTGAAGTCTTCAAGGGATTCCATGAGAACTTTATTTATTGCACATTGTATTTTGTTTTTATTGGAGAGGGAGGGCAGGATGGGGTGGTGAAGGGGGCGGCAGGGGTGACGATGCTGTTGTTGGAGCAGAGGCTGCCACTGTGGAGGGCCCAAATTGAGAGGAGGCTGCACCTATAAGCCCCTTTACTTGGTTGGGGCTGCTCAAAACGAGGCTTGCCCCTGTCATGACAACATTGGAATTTGGTGAAGCCATACTCGTCCATAGATAGGCATGCCTATGTCCAATGATAGGGTACAACAAGGAGGATGAGCATGGTGGATTGGTGGCAGAAATAGGGAGGGGGTGAGAGTTGCAGGGCAGCGGCTCTAGCTAGGGAGGTCAAGAGCTGGCCATGGCAATTCAAGGTGAGCAGTTAAAGGCGATAGGCTGGAAAGGGTGCAGTAAGGAAGGAGAGGATGGTGAGGACTATGGTGCAAGGGAGATGACTAGCAAAAGAACTGTGGCAGGAGGGAGGGCTCAGAGAAGACTGGCAAGGAGGGAGAGGTGGGGAAGACTGTGACAGCGAGAACTATGGTGGAAGGGTGACAACTAGGTGAAGAATGACACTGAGAAGGACGGCAGAGCTGGACAGGGTTGGTGGCAGCAGCAGTGGTTATGGGGCTTCAATGGTCATGTAAGGATCATGCAACTGTGACAAACTATTTGACATATGTCCTGAAAGAAAGGAGGATTCAGATGGTCAAGCCACGCAGCCACTAAATTGCAGTTAAGTATTGGAAAAGACATGATTTATCTACCTTACAGAGCATCTAGCACAGACTTTGGGACAACTTTAGGCCCCACAAGGTGACCTTGTTTGCCTAGCTGATGGCTCACAATGGTCTAACTGTGGCAAATGTCTAGCATGGGGTCGCCTATCTTCCACCTAACTGCTCCAAATGTGGGCACCACTTGAAGTCTCAACACTGCACTTGGACTGCCTGCTAACACAAGATTTGGGAAAGAACTCTGAAGATGTTTCTTTCAGATGTTGACAGCATCATTTTGGAGCAGTTGCATGGTCCATGACTCTAGGCTAGTCTTGGGCTATGTGGATTATCCCATCCAGTGGACCTATAAAGTTCCATACACTCAACAGGTCTCATCTGCACTCCCAATTTCTTGGAGACAAAGTGACAAAGTGGATAGAGCTAGAGAGTGGATGTTATCGGTATGGTGGCTTTACATCTCTGGAAATCTAATTTTCACCCAAGAAACAACAAAGCACTTCTCCAACAGAGAGCAACTAAGCTATCTGGCTGCCTTTTTCAAGGGCTAATACAAAAGGCATTAGAGAGGCTCTGAAAAGATGAGGGAAAGACCAAAGCCATGCTGCGCATTTAGGAGCCTGGCTTTTCTGAAATAAACAGCAAATAACTAACCCAATAAAACATGATACAAATGCCAACAGTAATAACATAGTAGGTATAGAAGATGCTACGAGTACCATCACAGAAAATCTAATTTAAAAGCATTTAAAGACTGATTAGCAAAATTATAAAAAATACACATTAAGAGAAAGAGTTGTTTAGAACATTGACAAGGAGGATATGTTGTATGGTGGCTGGCCTGACACTATATAGACTCACATTATAGAACCATAAGATGTTCATACCAACACACAAGTTATACACATTTAAACTATGCCTTCAGTACATCAGTATTCTTGACCAATCCATAATTTCATATGAAATGATCGTGAGAACTCAAGCAAATGCCTCTGAAATGTTCATACTAACCGGAAGCCAAAAGCTCGTGACAAGTCCAGCCAATGCAAACATAGAGATGCATAGACAAGGTAAAGCATAAGGAAACCTAGCCAAAGTCCAAAAGTAAAAGGAAAATAATCAAAGTATTATCACATAATAAGTGAAGCTGCTTAGTAATTCAGTAGTTAAGCCATTGAATATTATCGCATAATGACATAGAACTTCATGGTGTTAAACTACTCAGTAGCTCAATACTTGAACCCCTCTCAACAAGAGAGAGAGACTTTATGCTTACATGTCAAATAACGATCCACTAGGAAAAAGCCCAGGGTATTTCTCAGAAGGCTGCACAGAGAAACATGGAAGTTCAGCATACTTCAACAGAAATATTGTATACTTATATGGACATGCATATGAGTGGGATGGAAAACAGAAACACAATACAAATTCACGTGAAGCATGAAATAAAGGACAGCCATTTTTGGCAAAATAAAGGTACATTTAGGATTCATGTGCAAACCCAAACGTGCAAAAGTGGGTAACTTGTTTTGCCCAAGAAAAAGTGACGCTTTATGTTGCCTCAATATCAATAAGTGAAGCATGAAATAAAGGACACAATATAGATTCACTTGATTGAAGCATGAAATAAAGGACACCCATTTTTGGCAAATTAGAAGTAAATTCAGAACTTGAATGCAAAACCCAAGCAAGCAAAAGTGGGTAACTTGTTTTGCCCAAGAAAGCGTGTCAATTTATGTTGCCTCAATATAAACAAATGAAAACAGCTCAGCCATAGTAAGCATGATGGGCACCTCCAATGGCGCACACAATAAACAAACCCATTGCCCCTTGCTCAAATTTTAAAAAAGTGCCCTGACGTTCCAAACAAAATGTGCCACCTACACCTATAAGGAAATATGGATGACTCGAGATGACACATCAACTCCCTAAAGTTTCTCCCAACAGCCCCTCATAATAAGTGGGTGACATCAAATACACAGTTGGCATGGTCTCCCAGATGCCTCCTCAGGATACCTCTCAATGTTTTAACCCTCCTTTGTTGGGTATTTGACTCACGCCTTACTTACGCCTACGCTCATATGGGAGTGTCGGTGATCAGTAGGACACTGGAGCACTTTTTACTCTCGGTAGGAGAGGTTTTTTCCCCCAGACTTATGGTCTTATTGTCATATGTACTTATATGCTTATGTTACACACATTTGGGCACTTAGTGTGTGTCGGGTGTGAACACCCCCTACAACCCTAAGGTTTAAGGGTTGTACTTTGTACTTTCAGGTTACACTCATTCAGGCTATTCTCTTGGGTGTCGTGCTTTAACTCTGTCTCTCACTCTCACACTGTCTACTGAATCCCAGCTGTACCTTGATCCTCTGTTCTCACATTTGGTATTAGAGCACAGCTCTGAACTCAGCTTCTGTCTGCAGCCCACGCTAGTCCTAATCCAGGCCGCCGGCGCACAGCTCCACGCAACCTGTCTCCAGTACACAGGGTCTGACGCTGCCTGTCGTCAAACTTTGGCAGACGTCACGTCAACAGCAGTGTTACAGCCCGTCGTCAGTCTCATCAGTAGATCAGTCAGCATACTTGACATCCACTCTTACTCCTGCTATGATGCAGGCGGAGTTATGGCATGCTCGTTTGGGGCATGTAAACTTTGGCAGCTTGATGCTTTTGCAACGTACTCAGATGCTGGAGGGCTTACCTCTCTTGGAGAGACCTCCTGAGCACTTATGCGAGGGATGCATTTTGGGGAAAATGCATTGGTTCTCATTTCCTCGTGATGTTGCTTTCAGAGCAACAACCAGATTGCAGTTGGTGCATTCAGATGTTTGTGGACCTATGCAGACCATGTCATTGGGTGGTTGTTATTATTTTGTGACATTCATTGATGACTTTACACGTTTTTGCTGGGTCTACTGTTTGAAAAAGAAGTCAAAAGTGTATGATGCATTTTTGGCTTTCAGTGCACTTATTGAAAACCAATCTGGATGCAAGATTAAGACTCTCCGTTTGGACCGAGGGGGGGAATACATGTCCTCTATGCTGAATTCCTTTTTGCACCAGAAGGGCATAGTCCATCAATATACTACAGCTTATACTCCACAGCAGAATGGGGTAGCAGAGAGGAAGAATCGGTCACTCATGGAGATGGCCAGATGTATGCTGAAGGCAAAGAGCTTGCCTTATAGTTTTTGGATGGAAGCAATCATGTGTGCTTGCCATATTTTGAACAGATGCCCTACCAATGCCTTGAAGACCATCACACCATTTGAGGCTTGGAACAGCCGTAAACCTTCTGTTGGTCACTTTCGTACCTTTGGGTGTCTTGCCTATGGCCATATTCCACAGGTACTTAGGAAAAAATGGGTCTATAAATTGAAAAGAAAAGCAAATGGATCCATTGATAAATACAAGGCAGGGCTGGTAGCTAAAGGCTATACACAGAAAAAGGGCATTGATTATGAGGAGACATTTGCTCCTACTTCCCGTATGACAACCATCAGGTCTATGATTGCTTTGGCTGCACATTATGGTTGGACAGTACATCAGCTGGATATCAAGACTGCATTTTTACATGGGGAACTTCAGGAGGAAGTTTATGTATAGCAGCCCATTGGTTTTGCAGTTGAAGGCTCAGAACATTTGGTATGCAAGCTCAAAAAGGCACTATATGGTTTGAAACAAGCTCCTAGAGCTTGGTATGAAAAAATAGATGCTTTCTTGCTTGGTCAGGGGTTTCTAAACAGCTCATCTGAGTCTACCCTTTACGTATGTAAAGAAGGGGGATCTATGCTGATTTTATGTCTTTATGTTGATGACCTTTTGCTCACTGGAACACATGCTGATCAGATTTCAGCATTCAAACAAAATTTGCAGCAAACTTTTGACATGTCTGACTTGGGAGTTTTGCATTACTACTTGGGCATCCAATTCATACATAATACTCGAGGTATTGGGCTATCACAGTCAAGGTATATTGGGCAGCTTCTTGAGAAGTTTGGCTTACAGGATCGCAAGCCAGTTTGTACTCCCATGGAACCTGGACTGAAACTGTCATTACATGATGATAGTGATTTGTTTGATATACATACATATGCTTCTGCAGTTGGATGTCTTATCTATCTATGCAATACTAGGCCGGACATACAGTTTGCAGTTTCAGCTTTGAGCAGGTATATGCATCAGCCACGTATGTCACATTGGCAAGCTGTCAAGCGTGTTTTTCGCTACTTGCAGGGTACTCGTTCTCTTGGGTTGCTTTATGCCAAGGGGGAACCACTGCAGTACATGCTTACAGTGATTCTAATTGGGCTGGTGATTATGATACACGTCACTCCACTAGTGGCAATTGTTTCTTTCTTGGCTCTTCTTGCATTTCTTGGCTTAGCAAGAAACAATCCACTGTTGCCACATCGTCATGTGAAGCTGAATACAAGGCAGCTTTCACTACCACAGTTGAATGCATATGGCTTAGACGCTTGCTAGCTGATTTGGATGTATCTGTTACTGAGCCTACTCCTTTATTCACTAACAGTCAGAGTGCCATTGCAGTGGCACGGAACCCAGTGTTTCATGCTCGCACGAAACACATTGAGATTCACTATCACTTTGTCAGAGAGAGGCTACATGCAGGTGATATCAGCCTTGTCTATTGTCCTACCACCAGTAATGTGGAAGACATCTTCACCAAAGCTCTTCCTCGTGACAAATTTGAAGCATTTCGAGATGCTTTAAATTTGATATCCTTTGGTGGCGGATGATCCTTGTACTCTTGATCACTCTTCACTCCAGGGGGTTTTGTTGGGTATTTGACTCACGCCTTACTTACGCCTACGCTCATATGGGAGTGTCGGTGATCAGTAGGACACTGGGGCACTTTTTACTCTCGATAGGAGAGGTTTTTTCCCCCAGACTTATGGTCTTATTGTCGTATGTACTTATGTGCTTATGTTACACACATTTGGGCACTTAGTATGTGTCGGGTGTGAACACCCCCTACAACCCTAAGGTTTAAGGGTTGTACTTTGTACTTTCAGGTTACACTCATTCAGGCTATTCTCTTGGGTGTCGTGCTTCAACTCTGTCTCTCACTCTCACACTGTCTACTGAATCCCAGCTGTACCTCGATCCTCTGTTCTCACATCCTTTAGAAATTTCCCAGAAACTTCCCCAATGTTTCCTGGAGTGAATGACATCCAACCATTTGACTTAAGATAATACATGGGAAAGGCTCTATACTTTGATCCATTCCCTCCTTTGGACCTGCTGCAAATCTAATACAGTCTCTGACCCATCCTAATTTCCATTTTATTTGTGATGTCTAGAGTGAGGAAGGTTTATTGGATAATTCATGACTCTGACAGACAAGCTGCCTAGAAAACACCACAATACCTTTGCCATCTTCATCGACAAATTTTTCCATCAACTTAGCCCCTTGCTACACTAACCCATTGCTTGTATCTACTTCAGCAATCTAAATCTTCCTCCCTATGAGTAAAACAAAGCAGTGGAGTCTCAAGAAAATCACACAAAAGAAAGGAGTTGTTTAGTCCAATATAAGGATGCCTTCTGTATGGAGAGCTACTGAATCTCATGTTAAATCAACTAAAACAATGTCACCTAGGAATACTTGGAAACTGTCTTAGAACCTGCACCAGAATCTATGTAGAAAGCTGAACACTCCTTGCCATCTAAACCCCCCCGCCCCACCACAGTAAAACAAAAAGATAAGTCTCCAGCAAAGCATGCAATAGACAGGGATTGTTTAGACCCATATAAACATGCCTTCTCTACCAAACAACTCATCATAATGCACCATCAATACCTCAAGTCTGTGAACCATTGTCATCTTGGGTGTATTCATTATAGGGAAATATACAAAACATCGTCTCCAATAGTAAAAAGATGAATACAGAGAATAGATACCTTCCGTCACTCCAGGGAGGATGTCTAGTGCAAGGTCACAAGAATAACCAATCTGGTGGTCTATAATGTGAAATTATCACAGGAATCCTAGATGAAAGAAAATGTCTGACTTCCAAATGGAAAACCAAGCCTCTCTCCTCCTCCTCAATGCACTCTATCACCCTATAGTCTCTCCCAACCTGCCGGTGAGGGTGTGTGATCTCTTTCCATAAATGAGCAAGTGTCTGAAGTGTGGAAGCATGATGCTGGTTTATGTCCTCCATGCATCACATTGTTGAAATGTACCAGGTAATCATGTTGGATAGAAACTATGCATCGCATTGCTCAAATGTACCAGGTAACCATGTTGGATATAAACTATGTTCTTTGACAATGTCATGCAGTCCAATCTATCAGACTTAAGTCCAGGGTGTGCATGATGCTTAGTGCAAACCTGTGATGTGGTAGGAATGTCCCTGAAAATCCTCATATCTGGAAGCTGGTCTTCTCTTAGTGACCCAAGCCATTGTGCAAGAAGCTTGGGATGGACCAGCTACCTTGCAATTCCAAGTGGTCGTTATTGTACGCCCAAGATACAAGACCCTAGGTCTCCTCATACAAGAGGATGGTGATCCTCTCAGGCTTCTCCACCCTTTGGTACACTTCCAAACCAAAGGATGCATAAATTTAGCAACTGTTATGAGAACTTTGTATGTTGGTAAACGCACCTCCATAAATGAACAGAAGAATGAATGATTTGTGACCTTAGTGGAACTTGCCCCCTCCTCTTGTAAGTGGGAACAAATGTTGTTCAGAGATGTTGAAAGAGCAAAGAGACACCTGCAAATTCACAGGCCTCCGACACTATGCCTTCAAAGTTTCAATATTCTAAAATTTGGGAAAAAGAAAATCCCATCCTAGGCAGCCATCAGTTACTAGCTATACTCTCACAAATTGGGATCAAAGCTTCACTTTAGCTACTTCTAGATACTGACATTAGCATAGAGGGGTCATCATCTCTCATAATGGTAGGAAACTTCTGAGACAGGTCACTTCAATAGATGGTATCAATTCTGTCAAGATCTATCCTCTACAATCACATGTTGGACATTACCTAGACAATGGCACAGCTACTGGCCCTTTGTACAAATTTTGTTTTCAATACTTTGGTTCATTTGGTTATATCTATGATAAAAAGAGAGACCATGGCTCAGTTATAATCATTGTGGTCTCACAGGTCAAATTGACTTCTGACACGTGTAATATATCATCTGTTTTTTCTTTCTAAAAATCAACAGAAGCTTCTTTTACCTTTAAAAACCCTAAATATGGTTCTTTTTCAGCACATTCTTGCAAAAACCTTTTATAATGTAAACATTTCGAACTTTGCATACTAAAAATATGTCCAGACATAAACATGAGCTTCAATGAGAAGGGAATTTTGATTAAAGGTAGTTTTGACCTGAGCTAAGTATCCTCCAATGGCAGGACCAATTATCAATCCAACCCCCCACATTGTCCCCACCTATTACAACAACATCAAGCATGCACTAGAGTATTAGCCAGTCAAGTATTTATACCCCAGAAAATCTTAACATTGCTTGCGATTTACCATTGACAGCCCCACTGCCTGCTGCTCCTCACTGCAAATTTCAGATGCATAGGCCTAGCAAAAGCCACATTCATTAATAAGCAGAAAGAAAACAACCCACTTCACAAAAGAGAAAATGCACACTCAGATATAGAAACTAAACCCTGTCTCAAAACATGGCAAGGCATCCAGACTCAAAAGTTTATACCAAGCTAGGAACAAGGCAAGATCAAGCCAAACAAACCATGCGATGCATCCACAAAAATACTTGCTTGTTCCAGGCATATACAATATGAACCAATCACCTTGAGGAGGCACAACAACACCTATCACTAATCCCTTTTCTACAGCAAAATTACCACCTGTATAACAGATAAATCTTGGATTGAAAATGGAATGGATAAGAGACCCACAGACTCTACGAAACTGCAAAACCTGCAAGTAAAATAAACACCCAAGAACTATAGTTGAGGGAAACTTTGGAACGGGAAGGGAATGGGAATTTTCAAAGGGTGCGAAACACAAACAGGAATGTCAAATCAACAAGGGAAGACGAGGGTTACATGAAATCCTAGTTACAGTTATAAGTTGGAAGATGTTAATGAAGCAATAAGATCAGATTCTCTGTTGGTCACAGTTAATGGTCATAAGTGTTTGCCTTGATTGATGGACTGTATTTGGAACCAAATCGTGGCCACAATCCTTATTTTAGTTCTTCATTTTTAATGTTTGCATGTGGAAGAATCGTAATTTTGCTTTTATGAAAGGTCATTATTGAAAGAGTGGATCCCTTTTTGCTTGTAAAAGGTTGTGATTGAAATGGCTGATCCAATTTCACTTGATCAACACTCAAAACAGCACATTCATGGCCTAAAATAGATTTATCTTTTCTTAAAAGGGGCACAAACTTCAATTTTTGGCATCGACATTGCATCCTATTCCATGTACACTTTTTATGTCCCGAAAACGTTTTGGGTTTGGCCAGAAACACCACGTGGCACCATTTTCAGATTACGAAACAGTTGAGAGTAGGAAATGCGTTTCAAGAGGGTTTGATCCCATTTCAGCATTTCATCCATTCCTAAGTGCCAATTTCAGGCCATTTCGCATAACTATGATGAAAACACAACCCACCCTCCTTGAAATATCTGTTTTGACTAGATCAACCACATGAGTCAGAGCATCATAACACCATAGATAAACACAAAAACAAAAAAGCCTTCCTAGCACACTTGCTGTACCCAACAACCTAGAGGCCTCAAATGGATGTCACCCAGCCCCAAATGGAATCTTTGGCTCCTACCCTCCTTGTTGGAGTTGTTGCTTGCAATAGGAACCTTCCTAGCTGGCTTGAAATGGCCAAAATCTGTTGGTACATGCTTGGACTGCACTCTCACCTCTCTCAACCTCCACAATCCACTAAATGGATGGAATGACCTTCCACCAGCCTCTAATAGCCTTACCTTCACTTGCATGGGAAAGTTTTGCAAGTGACAACTTGTTTTGCCACTTAGTAGCCTTC
Organism: Lygodium microphyllum; assembly: GCF_053477565.2. NCBI lineage: Eukaryota > Viridiplantae > Streptophyta > Polypodiopsida > Schizaeales > Lygodiaceae > Lygodium > Lygodium microphyllum. The sequence continues at coordinate 26,542,507 of NC_141161.1, read as the reverse complement.
TAAATGGATTTTTGAGCCATTTAAATTAATTTTCAGAATTAACTATTCTGAAAATTAATCTCAGCCCTTGTCTTTGCCCACAAAGTTAAATGCGCCTATCCACATTTAAATTGGATAGGCCATTTTGACCCCCAAGTGTTCTTGAGTACTAATTAACCCCCCTAAACTAGCATTAATTAATTAATAAATGCCCAGCTCCTAACATCACCACTAACATTTAATGGCTAATTAAATACCCTAGGCCAAACTGACACTAGGCATCACCTAGTACTTGACTAGTATAACTGATTACAGCTTCTACCTTTGATGCCCACTAACATCTCAGGGTGCTAGGCTTGTCATTGTGACTTAATCGACTTACACATCACACATATGCACCTCACATATGCACAACTTAATTAATGTCCAAGCCCAAATGCCAAGCAAAGCATCAAAAATTCACGTCCCAGTGACAAACCTCCCCCTTGAAATCCTTGCAATCATCCCCAATTGCACTACAATTTTGTCAATAGCATTCGCTGCCACTACTAGGAATATATGTTGGCATCATAGTCAAACAACATGTGCACCTATTGCTTAACCATGCTCATGCCCTCTGCATGTCTGAAATTCTAGCCACTTAAACCAATTACAATCCACAAATATAAATCATAACCACTGTCAAAACCATCAAGAATGCATTCGAGTGTCAAAACCATCAAGAATGCATACAAGTGCCCAAACCCAACATTGTGTTGGCCACCAAGACGAAGTAATGCATAAACTAAGCACAAACAATGCCTAATAGAATTGATGTACCACATGATACTCATGTAAAGCATAAATCAGCTACAAGCCACATGTAACTCATGCAAATATACTTCTCTTGCATCACCTATGAATGTACATTGCATACCATCCATGTGTTCAATACATGCCTTACAAATGCACATCACATCCAAATGTACATTCCATGTACTCCATACATACCAGTAGCCCTACAAATGTATAGTTTTAGAGCCTAGGTATAAACCATATACATTTGCATTTCAACTCACTATGACCGATATACAAAATAGTGTTTCCAATGGCAAAAATATTGTCAGCATACCATATCCTGGATTAAAACTCACTACATTCGAGTGAGCTGTCCATCACTAGGGGAGTGGAGATGCAACCTTCCCCTTGAGCATCAAGCAATACTTTGAACCCTCTCTTACTCTCCCGAACTTGAATGAGCCCAATCCACCGCTCCAAACTGAAACACATCAAGGTAAGGTACATCACTAAGGTTAATCTACCATGTCACACTCCTCCATCCATTTGCATCCACCAATAGGTGAAAGAGTTTTGAGACTTTACCAAGAAACACATGGAAACTTTACCTTTAACTTCACTTACCCCAAAACCAACACTAGGTTCTCAGCTTTTCTCCCTTACACCACAAAGATCCTTGGAACTTTCACGTTGCTACCAAAAATGGTACATCGGCTGCAATATCCTCACAACAACAACAATACAAGGAGCATTTACATGACCAACATTGATACCATGAATCCCAAACACAATGGGCTGCATATATATGCATTGCCAAACATGCCACCTTGAACCCCAAGTATCATGCCAACATTACATACATAGAATTTTGTAATCCATTTGCCATATCCGGATACATTGGGCTTTGTGTACCATGCATAGGTAGGTGCATACCAAGTTCATTTGGTCCTTGCATCCCCATGGTTGAAGCATTACCAACCATTACTTGGAATACCAAACTACTACCAAAATACCCCTTCTTGTGACCCACATTAACATGCATACCTCGCTATCCATAAAAAGCATTGGATTGGCACTTCCAAGTTGGCCTTGCATATACATCAATTGCCCCACTAGGATCATTTGCTTATGCTCATTACCCTTATTTGGAACATCATATTGTTGCATTGGCTCTTCCCTCAATACATCTTGCTATCCCAAAGGTCTTGAAACTTATTTTCTCTTTTTGCCTTTGCTATTCTCCTTTGGGGAGTTGAAATACGCATAGCCAAGGATCATTTGCCAATTTCACAAACATTTCAGCTGCTGTCCTCCTTTGATCCTTAAATTGGTCATTAAATCATCTTCCACTTGCTAGTCATCTACTTTAAGAGGCTTAGAAGAATCTACAGTGTAGTTTACACCAATATTATCAGCTTGCTACCCATGCTGGGTGCCTTGTCTAAGAATAGACATTGTATTTCCCCCAACACTTGTGTGAATTTTCAGACTAAGAGAGATCAACAGTGCTTAATACCATTTCAATGTAAAAATGCATTCTTACTATAATGCTTAGCTGGTTACAAATTCAGCACCAAAGCAAAGCTTCAAACTTCCAATCATGTGCCAAAGGTCCACCAAGTCATGGGAATTGATAATGTCTTAGTAATGTAACCATGAAACTAGCTTGCTTTCTTGAATAGGGTGGTGAATAACCTGATTAAGCACTAATTACAACAAGCATAAAATTCACATAACTGCAATACAAATGTTACTTATCAAATATTGGATAGTACCCTCCTAATTGACCCCAAAATCGACACCCCTTGTGGTATTTCTTTAGCTTCTTCTATTAATACTTGATGAAGCATACTGAGATTTGGCTCCAATCTCCTTCAATTTCCAATACCTCTTGCTCTCAAAAATGGCCAGCAAATCTCCTTATCAGTTTGCCCCTTGATCAACAATGGATTGACGTCTAATTTACCCTTGGTTGGTCAAATCTAGCCCCATCTCTTTTTAGGATGGCTGGCTTCTCGAATCTCTAGCAATTCCTCAAATTCTAGCTGCTACTTTCAAGTACTAGCCTTCAATGGGACCCGAGGTGGCTGCTAAACCCTAATTTCTACTGCAAATTAGGGTTTACATCAACAAATCCTCTGCTCTCCACCTTCCATGGCTGAAATCTATTGTAAATAGCTGAGAACCTTGCAAAGGAGAAGAAAGAAAGAAAGAAAGATCTATTAATGTCTCTATAAGACCACAATGGAACTAATACAACTGGCGTCATCATCTCTCATTAGAGAAGAAAACAAAATTATGTCTACGTCTACATGATAAATCGAAATGGAAAATGAAGAATATGAAAAACTGAGAAACTAAAAAGAATATAGAATATCTCCCTCTTAGTGTATGGAATCCACCAAGACTTTGCAAGCTACCCCTAACTGCTCGACGTGGTAATCTTCGTCTGTAAGGAGCAATCATGACGTGAATGTGTCATATATGAGCATGCCTACGTTGCCAAGCAGGTACCTTAGGGCGTCATGCTTTGCATAATGTTGTAGCACTGTCTACTGTGATGCTACCTGATGATGTCCCTCCATGGTGCCTATAAGTAGGAGATGTAGTGTCTAAGGTGGCAATGGTCGAGGCGTTAGCTATACTGAAAAAGTCTGTAACTGCTCTCTAGAGAGGTGGATGTGACTGGGGTTGCCTCCGATCCCGTAACAATGATGCTCTGCACCATTGGAGCTTCAATAAGAAAAGGCCTAGACATCTCTAGTCCTCATAGTCCATCACCCGTCTCAATGGTCCAAAGCCCTCCTTAAAGAGGCAATAGTAGCAACCTTGGATATCATAGTATACAATGCATCTACAAATGTAGTGTTCCTCTATCTTTGCCTCCCATCCACAAAGCTAGCACATCCTCTTATTTATTGCAACACGGCTCCATCGACTTGTCTCAATCATCCGCTGATGTGATGATATGTGGATCTGTCCAATAGCAACTTGAAGACCGTGAGAAAGTTGAGCATCCATATATCTCCGCCTCACTATGAAACCATCATGGGAAAGCTACAAGAAGTAACAATGGTATTGTGCCATCTTCGTGCCTAATGGGAAAGGGGGCTTGGACCAAGTCCTCTTTATCTCCACTTTAGTGATGTCTGCTTTGATCACTCTATTCAACTCTTAATGACAGAGACTCAAAGTGGGACAATCAAGATTGTAATCAAACAGTGGCAATCTGTCTATATTCATGCCATGCAAGTTCAGCCACGGGCTCATGTGTGCATACCAACAGTGTGATATTGCAAGCTGTCTTGAAGACTCCAGAGCTAGCCTAGGGTATCGGTCTTTAGAGAGCTGCCATATCCTCTGGAGGAAAGTGATTGCCTGGAATATTGCCTCCACTACCATGGGTGCTGCACCCAATTTTGCTCGAATGATCTCTTGTGGTACTAAGGCTTTCTCCCTTATCATACATGCTATCATCATGACCAGCAGTCTCTCCATATGTTCCCAGCCATCATAATGTTGTGCTTCAGGTCCATTACAATCCATGAGAGATGTCCGTCTAGTATGATAAAGGCTTGGGCCCAAATGGCTGCTCCATAGAGTAGTGTGGGCATAACTAAAGTGTCGAAGAGCCACAATTTGATATAGGGCTCCTGTACACTATCGCTATAGAGTGCCCAAAGCTATATATGCCCGTGCCTAGCCTCTAAAGTCTCCTTCCATGAAAACTATGGCCCTTTGAAAGTGACCCTAAGGTATACATATTATCTAACCATTTCCACAAACTGACCGTCATATATAAAGTGATGCTCTGAGCGTGTCAACCAAGCTACTGAGGTGTTAAAGTCCACAATTTTAGTCTTTCCAAGATTAACCTTGAGGCCTTTCTCTTCACAAAACACATGCACTACATCTAGATGGCACTATAGCCCCTCGGGTCAATTGGAGATAAGAACAATATCATCTGTATATAACAAATTGATATCAATATCCCAGCCAAGTTGGCTCCCATACCACCCCATCTTTGTATGTAATCTGAAATCTCGTCAATGCACAATCCAAACAGCAAAGGAGAGAGCGGACAACCTTGCTTTACACCAACCATGCTAGACATTGAGTCTGTTATGCCTCCAGGCACTCATACTCTACATTTCACTATCTCATACAATGTATAAATACACCACTGCATCTCCTCTAGGACCCCAATCATTTGCAACCTCTGCATGAGTCTTGCACGTGGCACTGTGTCAAAAGCTTTGCAGAAAAGGGTATACCTATGTGCATGTTTCTTGTATTTAACCACATGCTAGGGTGAATTTTAGGATTGCATGGTCGGCTGCTAGACTCATCAGCTTATCAGATATCTCAAAATGCTTAATTCCTGGAATTAACGTTGGCGAGCCCATTACATAATCCACAATGCTGGCTCGCTTTTTGCTATTCCAACAAGTGAAAGCATCCGCTCCCGACCATCTCAATAAGCCATTGAATATAGCTAATCCATGAGCCCTTCTTAATGTTAGCGAATGGGATCCATATGCTGTCATCTCCTTATCTTGAGATAACCTATCAAGCCTGTGGTTGTAGCACAAACTGTCATTGTGACATAAGCAATCACTGCAGCACTCAAAGTATCATGGCAGTATTTTTGTCTTTCACATTGTAGACATTCTCGTCAGTCACTGCAAGTGCATCCCTACAGACATACACTATCCCGTCAGTCAAAGAGCATTACAACATTCCTGTCGCCAAGCCTTACAACATTACAGCTTTTTGCCGTATGCATTACTGCTCATTGCACACAATCATTATTGTCACATTATTCTAGTAGAGCTTACTGTTGCAAAGCATTACAAGAGCATTATAACATTACTGTCGCCGAGTCTTACAACATTACAGCTTACTATCACACGCATTATTGTCGCAAAGCATTCGTTCAGATCAACGAGAGAGAACGAGAGTATTTTGTCACTACTCACGACTGCTCATGGCACATTCTCTGATCACGACTACATTCTCAGGACGAGAGAGAGAGAGAGAGAGAGAGAGAGAGAGAGAGAGATCTTTGCCATGATTTGTGTAACCTTTTTTGTGGATTAGTACTGGGATTTTACACACGTTGGCCTAGGGCCCTCGTGTATTTTGTAATCATGTAATCATGTAACTTATACCTTTTTTTGTAATTAATACAATTACCTTTTACGAAAAAAGAGAGAGAGAGAGAGAGAGAGAGAGAGAGGGAGAGGGAGGGGAGAGAAGATTCGAGCTCCTACTCTCCCTATTGGAGATGTTGCCTGCAATAGAAGCCTTCTTAGGTAGCTGGCTAAAAATGGCCAAAACTTGCTACTACCTGTTAGAGAAAAACAGCAGCAGCTCAACTTGGGAGAGTGTACAAATAGTAGAGAGAGAGAGAGTGTGTGTGTGTGTGTGTGTGTGTCTGTGTGTGTGTGGTCACTTGTCGACACTTGATTGACTGAAAAATGTGTAATACAAAGTACAAAGTACAACCCTTAGACTTTAGGGTTGTGTAAGTGGCTTAAAGTGTATTCATACAACGATATGTAATGTGCAGTAAGTGACTAAATTGTGTAATATAAATACACAAATAAAGAATAATGTGGCTAGGGGAAAAAACCTCTCTTACAAAGGGTAAAAGTACCACACTGTCCTACGTGCGGATCACCAGCACTCTTGTGTAAGCATAGGCATGAGCAAAACCCAACAGACCCCCTGGAGTGATAAATGATTAGCATGCAAGGATCATCCACCAAAGGAGATTAAATTTAAAGCATTGCGAAATGCTTCAAATTTATCACAAGGAAGAGCTTTGGTGAAGATATATGCCACATTGTTGTTGATAGGACAATAGACAAGGCTGATATCCCCTACACGTAGCCTCTCTCTGACAAAGTGATAATGTATCTCAATGTGTTTCCTGCATGTATGAAACACTAGGTCTCGTGCCACCGAATGACACTCTAACTATCACTAAACAAAGGAGTGGGTTCCATGACAGATACATCAAGATCAGCCAACAAACGTCTCAACCATACACATTCAACTGTAGTAGTGAAAGTTGCCTTGTATTCAACTTCATAGGATGATATGGCAACAGTGGATTGTTTCTTACTAAGCCAAGAAACGCAAGGAGAGCCAAAAAAGAAACAATTTCCGCTTGTAGAGTGACTAGAATCAAAATCTCCAACCCAATCGGAATCACTATAAGCATATAAATGCATTGGCTCCCCTTTGGCATAAAGCAATCCAAGAGTCCTATTACCCTGCAAGTAACAGAGAATACACTTCACAGCTTGCCAATGTGACATTTGTGGACTGTGCATATATCTGCTCAAGGCTAAAACTGCAAACTAAATATCTAACTTTGTGTTGCATAAATAAATGAGGCATCCTACTATTGGGGCATATGTATGAATGTCAAACATATCACTGTCATCATGCAAAGATAGCTTAAGTTCAATCTCCACCGGTGTGCTTACTGGCTTGCAATCCTAGAAGCCAAATCTCTCAAGGAGTTTACCAATATATCTAGACTGTGACAATCCAATGCCTCTAGTATCATGAATAAACCGAATGCCCAAATAAAATACAAAGGCTCCAAGTCTGACATATCAAAGGTTTGCTGCAATTTTTTCTTAAATGCTGAAATTCGACCATGTGTCCCTGTGAGCAAAATATCATCCACATAAAGACAAATGATCAACAAGGATCCCCCCTCTTTGCAAACATAAAGAGTAGACTCTAATGGGCTGTTAATGAACGCTTGGCTGAGTAAGAAGGCATCAATTTTGGCATACCAAGCTCGTGGAGCTTGCTTTAAATCATACAAAGCCTTTTTCAGCTTGCATATAAGTGTTTAGATCTTTCAACTACAAAACCCATGGGCTGTTGAGCATACACTTCTTCCTTAAGTTTCCCATGTAAAAATACAGTATTAATATCTAGCCGGTGCACAATCCATAGTGGACAACCAATGCAACCATACACCTGATAATGGTCATACAGGATGTAGGAGCAAATGTCTCCTCATAATCAATGCCTTTCGTTTGTGCATAGCCTTTTACTATAAGTATGGCCTTGTACTTATCAATGGATCCATCCACTTTTCATTTCAGCTTATAGACCCATTTAGTACCAATGGCTTTCTTTCCAACATGTAGTGTAACTAAATCCCATGTTTGATTCTTCATGATAGAAACATATTCAGCTTGAATTGCTACCATCCAATGCACACTCTGTTGTGCATTCTCAAAAGAATCAAGCTCATCATCATCAAGTGTGTTTGCTGCAATAACAAACTCCATAGCATTAGCATAATCATGCAAACCTATTTGTCTTCGAGTAGACCAACAATAGGAGAATCTAAACGACTCTCTTGTAGTGTGTGCAAGTACCATCTAGGTATATGTCTAGCTTCCCAATTCTATACATGCTCTTGATGAACCTCAACATCTTGCTGAATATGCAGATCAGCCATAGGCTGAATTTCTACATTATTTAATGGAGCAACTGGCTGAACATTTTGTTCATTTATTGAAGCTCCAGCTATATCACCAAAAGAAATAGGCAGCAACCCTTCAAACACATCATTTGCAACTTGATATGTATCATAACTAGCAAGTAATAATTATGATTTTTCATCAAAAATCACATCTCTACTCACAAAAACTTTCTTGGAAATAGGATCGTACAATCTGTACCCTTTGCTTTCACTACTGTACCCCAAAAATATGCACTTGACAACCTTATTGCCCAACAGTTTTCTCAATACTTTGGAAAAATGAGCATATGCCAAACACCCAAAAGTACGAAAGTGACCAACTGAGTAGGGCACCTAATCAAAATGTGACAAACACACATAATTGCTTCCATCCAAAGTCCATGTGGCAATTTTTTAGCTTTCAGCATACATCTAGCCATCTCCATCAGTGACTAATTCTTCATTTTTGCAACCCCATTCTATTGTGGAGTATATGTAGTAGTATATTGATGCGCAATGTCTTTTTGCTTCAAAAAATTATTCAGCAAGAAAGACATATTCCCCCCCTCCATCCGAATGGAGAGTCTTAATCTAAGAGCCAGATTGATTTTCCACATGGCCCTCTTGGTCTCATGAGATAAACCATTTCACTACAAAATAAAAGGCCCTCTTGGCCTAACAAAGTCAAACAACTCTCTATAAGAATAAAGGGCCATCTTGGCCTAACAAAATTAACTAATAAAGCACACCTTTCAATATCCTACTACTGAAAACAAACCCTTGGTTCCCACATGAACTATACTGAAGCACAAAACTAGACCAAGGAGATGGCCATTTAGGCGCTACACTAAATGCATCAAATTATTAGCTAACCCCATACACTTCATAACTTTTTCACCAATGAATAAACCCAACAAAAACGTGTAAAGTCATCGACGAAGGTGACAAAGTAATAACCACCACCCAATGACTTTGTCTGCATGGGTGCACAACATCTAAATACACAATTTGCAACCTAGCCATAGCTTTAAAAGCAACATCACGAGGAAAAGGAAACCGGTGCATTTTTCCCAAAATGCATCCCTCAAAAATGTGCTCAATAGGTCTCTCCAAGAGAAGTAAGCCCTCCAACATCTGAGTACACTACATTAGCATCAAACTACCATATAGTTCACATGCCCCATATGAGCATGCCATAAGTCTATCTGTGACATAGCAAGAGTAAGAGTAGATACCAAATAAACTGACTAATCAACCAAGTAAGCATCTAACGCATAAAGTCCATGACATAATGTGCCAATGAGTATCAAAGTCAAGAATTTCTTATCCCTGACCACGTGTTTATCATCATCAAACATGACTTGCATTCCACATTTTGCTAAAGAAGAAATGGACAGCAAATTCTTCTTTATCCCTAGCAAATATAAGGCATCCTACAAACAAAGAGTAGAGAGATCAATGGCTTTCAAACAATCTCTCCAAGTCCTCTTATAGTATAAGATGCATTGTTGACACATTGCATTGATTTGCCAATAGGAGCTGCAATAACAGAGGCAAACAAATCCCTACGGGATATAATGTGCTTAGAAGCACCACTATCAAAGAACCATGTGCTAGCATTCTCTGTAGAGCTAAATGCTCTATCTGCCCCAGAAGAAACATAACTGCAAGTATAAAAACAATAGTCACGATCAATGGCGAATGATGCAGACTTTATGGCAGTAGCAGTAGAAGGTGCATCTAAAACTGATATCCCAAACTCCATTTTCTCCTTGGCAATGCATTTCTTGCATTTTGTAATATAATGACCTAGTTTTTTATAGTAATGACACTTACCCTTCTTGGCTTGTATGTCCCCCTCCTTCTTGTTGTTTTGTGAAGTGCTTGAGCTTCCAAAACTCTGCGAAGCATTCTTGGACTGATTGTCCTTGCCCTTCTGTCTTGCCATAAAAGCCTGTTCAGAAGGTACAACATCCACCCCACTATTCTTCCTTGTTTGCTTTTCTTTCAACAATAAGCTAACCAGCTGAAGAAAAATAAGTGGTTGCATAGAAATTTGCATTGTAAGATTCAATGCCATATGAAAGGCCAAACAAGAAGGTGACAAAGAGTTCATAGTCGTAGAGATCATCTAAGCATCAAAATAATACTCATCTACATTTATCAACTGCTCATACAAATCTTGAATTTTATTAAGGTGATCTTGCATAACGTTACCTTCTTTCATCTTCACATTTTCAAGCTCCTTCAAGAAAGAAATGCTAGTTTCATTTTTCCCAACATATGCTCAAGTGTGAGCCATGCTACTCGTGAAGTAGCAGCAGACCGAATATGCAAGATTATAGACCGCTAAACTAAAAATGCAATCAACGACAATGCTTGGGCATCCCTAGTATCCCAAGCCTTCTGTGTAGCTATTCTTTGGGGTGGTGGCAAAACGGGAGCTTGCCTTTGACCACAACCTCCTTGTGGAGGAGTTGCAATTGCCATATCACCAAGACGGGCTTCTTCCCCACTGACATAATCCCAAAGATTTTTTGCAACAAGCACATTCTTCATCATGAAGGACCACAAAGAATAGTTGTTGCCATCCAATCTATTCTCTTTGATACATAAGTGAAGACATCACTCTGTCCTTGATTTGCCATGATAAATGTCTCTCTTCCAAATGTACAAAAGCGATAACAAAAGCTGGCCCGACTTGGAAATTTGCAAATTTCTAGAGATTACAATAAATGCCAAGCTCTTATCAACTAAATTGTGTCACACTTAACCACTACTATCTCGATGTGCTGAAATTTTTTAGATTTCAACAAGCAACACGATGCGCAATGATAAGAGTGCTCAATAGCACTAAAAACACAAAAGCCTCAAAATTTGATCATCCAATGTGAAAGATTTCAATCAATTTCAGACTGAAACTTCAGTACATATACCAATGTCTGCCAAAAATACAAAAGCGTCAAATTTGCTAACCCAAATGCCTTCAAATTTCTACAATTTGTGCACTAAAGCACTTGTTGGGCGAAAAAAACCCTTTTCTTTGGCTCTAATTTTCTAAATAAAATAATAATATATACATGTGGCAACTGAGGACTAACTGGAAGAACACTGATGTGGCAGTAGGAGCTGCTAGAACAACTGGCGGAGTTGTTGCAGGATTGGCGGAGCTCTCCATGAGCAAATGGAGCTGCTATGAGTGGAGGGTGGCCGCTGCAAGCAAGCAAAGCTGTTGGAGGCAAACAAACTACAGGCGGCGCTACAGGCGGGATTGGCAAGTTGGTGGGCGGCAGACTGCATGACTCCCCCTTTATATAGCTCTCCCACGTAGAGGAACTAGGTCATGTGGCACAATCTCTATGAATCATACATACAACATACATGGATTTCACCTAGGCAGCCCCTTTCTCTAAAGATGTCGTACTATAAAGACGACTTCATGAAGACTACCACAGATGGCTTTATTGAGAGACCTTGATGCCTAGATGTATGCATGTCACATGAGAGATGCGTAGCCATTGCCACATCAGGGTATCCTCTCATCATCTTGAGATTAAGACCAAGAGAATAGCCCACATCCCCCAAGCTGAATAGATTTGTAGATTGTACCAAAAGGAGATAGAGATTGAGGAGCACTACATCTGCAAATGCAGCACAATAGCATTGTCCAAACTGGGTACCTCCTGCTATTTAGAGGAGGCACCTCCCTTAGAATAGTCATGGAGTCCCCATACCAACACCACATGGATCAGTTCCTAGTTGAGATTCAAAGGCTCTCCACATCACTACTATAGGCTAGCACTACACAAAGAGAGGGACATCACTCGTAGCTCACCGATTTCTTCCAAACATTGACCACATACATAGCACCCACACAAAGACAGGTGACAGCCCAGAGAGCCGACGAGATCAGAAGCAACACACTAGCTATAAGGGTATCAGACACAAATGCTACTTCAAAGAGAGATGAGGGAGATTCGTTGGTGAGATGAGCAATAGTTGATAGAGTTGAGGGCCAATCTAGATACTACACTCGTACTATTTCATCCAAGATATATGACATACTCTATCCACCAATCTTGACTAGGTGGAACTAGATATAGGGATGTCATTCAACCACACAACTAGACATGTACTACCTCATCCTCCCATCGTATCACTATTTTGTTTTGTACATTACCTGAGCTTCTTTTCATAGTATATCGTTGACTATCTTTTAACATATCACAAATATCTAGTAATGACCAACATTGTACATGCTTTTGTCTCATAGGCCGATTTCGATATCAAAAGACATTGATATATCTTTCTTTTTGTCTTTCTTTCTCTATACACACACACACACACATGCATACATATAGTGTAAAGTTTTTCTAGAGAGTCCTACTGATCAACGTGGGATCCTAGAGATTAGTTGAATCATCATCAAGAGAGATCATTTTGTACATAATGGTAGCCTATACTTGCGGTCATTTTTCATTTTCATTGTTGTTCTTGAGGCAAGAAGACATGGTCAGATATACTCATGTCTTTGTCTCATAGACCATTCTGCCTTTTGGGAGACAAATACATCTTTCTTTCTTTCCCTCTATAAAAAATATTTTGGGTTGGAACTTATACCACAGATGATTGCCCCCACTTGCTAATCAAAATGGTCCAAATGTTACACTTAAATGGTCCTCCTAAGTTCTAGTGTGAACACTCCCTTATCCACATCGCTTTTTATCTTCTAGCTAGAGAAAGGTTTTTCCTCATATGAACACCCGTCAATGGTGGCTATGGTACTTAGTACCTTAGGGATTGTACTTTCATATCATTCTCACATACTGGCTCTGACCTTCCAGCACTCTATTCTCTCTTGTTGTTCACTTGTTCACTGTGAGTATGTACAAGTGTGTGTGTGCTACTAAAAAAATAACCTGGCAATGGTATTAAAGCCATACCTCTTCTCAACCGCCACCAATCAACTTGTAAGATGTTGCTGCCATTGAGCCTTGGGCTCAGCCACTCTCTCACATACCAATTGCGTCTCCAACTTGTCCCGCAACATACTTCAATCCCATCAAATCTACTGCCTACTTCCCATGACATCAACACACGTGTATTGATCTATTTGTCAACCTTGCACCTACAACCAACAGTTTGTTGTGTTCTCTCCATATCCCCATCGAAGCACCTGTCAAGCATACAACAAGTTGTTGCGTTCTCTCCAAGCCTGGTCTATCTACCACATTGCAACCTACAATCAAACCTTGACCAACTATCTAGTCCGCCTCATCTCACAACAGCCTCAAAATCTGCCCCGAGAGTCCGTTTCACAACATCTCCCCCATCACATAGCCCGAAAAGCCTACGGACAGCCAATGTATTACTCACCTAGTCAACCAACAATCGTTTCAATTTGCACACATGTTTGCATCATCTGCCCAACACCAAATGACTATAGGGATGGGGATGCCCTCATTGTCATCGGTACATTGTACAATGGCCTCAATCAACATAATTTATATGAGAGGAAAGCATTAGAGGATGCATTACAGGTTTATACCACCATTGTGGATAACACCGAGTTATGGCATGCTCAGTTTGGTCATCTTAATTATGGCAATTTGCTTTGCTTGAGAAGCAAAAATATGATGCTTGATTTTTAGGGTTACCCAAGAGTATTTTTAGGATTTTTTTAGGGTTACATTACCCAATATTATTTTCAGGGCTTTTTGCCTATTTATAGGCAAACCTGTCAATTGAACATTATCACTTCCTACCTTCTCACTTCTAGCATCCTCACTACAACTATATGCTATGGCACATGGAGGGGCCAATCATTGTATTCAACTTTCATCTAGTAGTTAGTTAAATTCTCTCTTCATTGCCTTCATCATCTCTTCTTGCTCAAGTGTCCCTCTTTCACTACATTGTACGAGAGAGTTTTGAAAACAAGAAAAAGAAAAAGAAAAAAAACTAAAGTTTTGGAGTTTTGGCCAAATTTGAGAAACAAAGAAATAGAGTTTCAAATTGTACACTAAAATAAATATGTTATTACATGGATATGTAAATATATCAATCCTAGAATAACATGTATCCAAATTTTATACAAAACTTTTTTTCATTACACGTATCACAAGTGACAACTTTTAAGACACAGTTTTCAAAACTTTAAACAATAAAATAAATTATAATTTATGACTTATGAATCATCTAAAAACTAATATCAAGAATGGTAAAACCAAGATGCATAATAAGTAAAATCATGATACATGTAATTGTGTGATGTGAATAATCTGTCCAAAGTCCAATAGGCACCAAGTACGAGTAACTACTAAGTAATAACTATCAACATCAATAAACAATCATGATATCATCATGTGCATGTGACATGTGTAATGCCACCGGTGACTGGTAACTAGCAATTGTAATGATAAAATGATTAATGACTCCTAATTCCTGAGGTATCATGAGTCTAATCTCTAGAGTCCACAAGTCATGGCCCGTCCAGATTCTAAGGATCCATGCACTATCTCCTCATCCGACTCCGAGGACTCTTGTATCCCTTGATTGGATTGATGTGCCTCCAAAATAGATCTAGTGCCATAATAAGATAATGCCAAATAGGAATTCGCAAAGAAGTTAAGAAATAAAAGAAGATTGAAGAAAAAGGAGGAGGAGGGAAAAAAATAGAGGAGGGTGGAAGAAGAAGAACTTAGAAAAACAGAAGAAGGGGGAAGAACCTGGAAGGAGGAGGAAGAAGAAGAAGAAAGAAAGGAGAAAGGAAGAAGGACAAGGACGAGAAGGGGGACAAGGAGGAGTTAAGAGCTGGAGGAGGAAATGTGCTTGAGTAAGAGAAGGAGACAGTTGCACAGAAGACGGGGGCGAGGTTGAAAACCGGTTGCCCGTCCGCTGCAGGATGCTGAAACGGCATTTCCCCATTCCCTTTCAGTCTGAAATGGCTGTTCCATTTCGGGGTACTATGTTTCACTGCCATCTATCACATGGTATCATCGCCTATTCACTGCAAGCAGGCTACACATCTTCACTAGCTTCTTCCTCCTCACCACAGCTGCATTTACAGCCTGCAGCCCTTCATCCTGCTTCTCCAGCTGTTTGTCCATCCTCTCCACCCTTTCATCTTGTTTTTTTCACACAGTTTTCAACTTTTCTCAGCATTAGGCATCTTCCCAAACCCTTTTTTCTGCAGTCCTTTCTGTCTGTGACCACTGCCTGTACACTATTCGAGTTTTTCCTCCTGCCTAGGTCTGGACAGACCTGATTTGCTGCTCAAAATCTTGCTGGTTATCTAACAAAGGCTGGGAGTACTGCATTCCGATGCTCCTGGACTGCATGGTGGACCTTTGACAAAGGCTGGAAATCTGCATTTTCCTGCTGGAGCAACTGCTGGTGCTGCATTTTCGCTGTGAAAAGCTGCTGGTTGCTGTGTTTTTAGTCTGGACAGCAGCTAAAGGTCAAACACTTCATGTTTGGAGATCATCTATTCTCGAATCTGCAGTGCTCCACTCTTCTACACTTTGAAGGATATCTGAAGTTTATTTTTCAGCACGGATCTATTTGGAACTTCTCCTCCATATTCTACCACCTCTTCTCAATCCACTTTGATGGCCATAAGGTCTCAACCTCGTTCTCTCTTCTTGCATTGGCATTGTCATTCTCCCCGGCCTTACCCAAGAGTCAAAAGTTGGATGGCTCAAATTATTCCTTATGGAAGGAAAAGGCCTGTCACATTTCAAGACCTATGCAATGTCATTGGTCACATTGACACTAAATGGAGCCAAGAAATGGAGACCTAGTCTTTATCACACCAGGAGAGAACCACTTGCAGCACTTGATGGACCACGGAGAGAGAGTTCTAGGATGGATAGCAGCTCATGGAGAGACCATTAGTCACGACGATAGCATGCATGATCTGAAGCAAATCATTAGAGCCTCGGAGATAATTAGAGCAGAGTTGGGTGCCAGACCTATGGTGAAAGAGGCCCTCTTCTAGGCAGTGACATACATTCAGAGATTATGGAAGGTCCCATAGCAAAGATGCCCCTGCTTGGAATTTGCATGCTCCAGATAGTTAGACAAAGAAGGAGACACACATGGGTGGTATTCCCAGATATGCACATGGTTGAACCTACGTGGAGTGAGGATAGATGCACTTCCAAATTTTGACTCGATCACCCAGAGGTGAACCAAGTGATCAGGATGGATATTGTGAGACTAGATATGGAGAGGACTCAGGTGAGTCTAGTACAACAGTTGGACACAAAGATGGGACAATATCAGACAATATATTGGAAAAAAAGAACAAAAAGAACAAACAAAGTATCAGGCATCTACATATGCATACATATGATGAATTCAACCATTCAAAATTTCCCCTTCACAACTTAAGGATAATTTTATGCAGAGAAAGCTTTCCTTTGGCTTCCAGTGCACATAAGACATGCAGTGAACAGCAGGGTTGGATAAGCAGAGTTATGAGTACTTAGTCCACAAAAGAGCTCTAAATTGTACACTGTCTTGTATATGTGCTTGCCAACTTGCAGGTGGACAGTCAAAGGAATAAATGTGTCAATGTCTATTTAAACAATAAAGTAAATAGTTCTATTGGGAAAAGGACAATCAAACAAAGTATGCAAGAGCACACATCAAAATTCACATACAGTAACAAGGCGTCATAGCTTTAATATTTGGAGACTCTTATTCCTTTTCACATAATTTTAGCTTGAATTCATAGAGATACGTATAAGCAGAAAGGAAGAATGTAGATTCCCTTACCCTTACTGTTCCTAGCATTCCATTACAGAATCCAAGGAGAAATCTTGATACAAGGGCCAACCAGAAGTTTTTGCTGAAGCCAAACAGTGTGTTGAACACAACTCTGTAGTACACAGGCCAAAACGTGCATTAAACATTTATTCTTACTGTTGACTTTGTTTGAAGGCAGAACCACAAGTTGCAAATCATTCAATTGAATCACTTCAAGTCACATTAAGACTGGTGTTTAGTCATCTCAGACCATCTTCAACAGAATTTTTTTCCTCCAAACAAATCACTCTATTCTGGTTTTCAATATGCAGTAATTCTTTAAGAAAAGAATCCCAAAAGCAGGTCTCACAAGTAAAGAGATTCACCAATTACATTGAAGCGGTACCAGAAATCAGAACAGGTTTACGACCATATCTATCAGCCACCATACCCCAAGGTGCCGAAGTAAGGAACCGCCCAAGCATAAGTGCAGAACCTGTATCAAAAATGGCCACTATAAAAATACTAACCCCCTCCCTAAAGCAAAGAACAAAATAAACAGTGAATGACATTTTGCATGATATTTGAGTATCTTACTAAGTCAATGCACGAGAAATAATATTGTGATACATCACGAAGCCAGGGCTTAAATGTCTACTAGCTGCACTGACAAAATCTAGTGTTGCATTCTATCCTAAGATCAAGAAATATTATGCATCACTATTGATGAAGCTCATCAGGAAGTCAGTCAAGAGTATTATAGAACAATGCTTCGGGTACCCAACCTCTCATGATTATGTTGCCATCTGTCACCTAAACTCTGCAATCAGTGGCTGTCCACCAAAGGGCAAGCAGAGCCAAGGTCTTCCAGGGTCAAAAACACACAAACAGCACCAGCAGCAGCAGCTACCACCTGCACTGAGGAAGAACACAACTATGGCTGCATTTGGCTGCAACCTGACTCCTGCAACTTGAAATACTGCAGATGAATGCTGTGAAAGCAGGAAACACAGCTATCGAGGCCTGTGATACCACCAAACACGGTCAAAATTGATGCCACACAGGTTGCCAATGACAAGATGAAGCTAGGCAATAATGTCCAGAGGCTGGGCAATGAATATGCAGGCTGGAAATGCAGATGACTGCACTGAAAAGAAAGGTAGCTATGTCAGGTCTCCATGAGAAATGGCGATGATACCATGTCAAAATGGTAGTGAAGAGGAAAAAATAAACAAAAGGCAGAAACATTGAAGAGAATTGACAAAGAGAATGATGAAAACTCAAACCGATGACAAACAAGGCTAATACAAGGAAAGCCCTTGCATGTTCTTTTATGTAGCTGTAGTGAGGACACTGCTGATAGAGGGAACAGTCCACCACAGGTTGTCTGGGCCAAAAGGCAACAAAGAAGGAAGCACTAGCTTGTATACAGTCAACCATAAGTGCAGACTAAGATGTGTCCAGCCACAACAGACTAAATGACCAAACCAACCACAAATGATCTAAAAGTATCATAGCACCATAATGTTCCCATTGACTCAATGATAGGGCTCATAACAAGAAGATAATGTACACATGAACTCCTAACAAAGAAAGCGGCTATGAGGCAGAGAGACACACATGGGCAATGAACATGATCATAAAAATAATGCCAAAAATGGAATCGTCCTTTGTCCTAACCTAAGCTCCTTCATTTCACTAGATGACTTAAAGGATTGAAACTAGATGGGTCACATAGCTACTCCCCACCAGGTCCATGTGACTACAATAGCCATGTAGCCCCTTGTTTATGTGTCTTTAGTAAGCCTTACAACCTTCATTACAATCCAACCATTTTGTACCAAGTGGGAATTATGTAATGGAAGATTTAAATGCAAAATGAATATTTGGAGTAAGCAACATAGTCAAGTGTCTTCATTTCAGTTGTAACACGTCCACTTCACTAGAAACTACAGCATAATACATGGTATGGTACCAAAATGTAGTAAAATATAAAATCTCTAGAGAGTCAAATTAACCTCTCCTCACCTAAATAACCAGCATATGAACCTATCTTTGTATCAGATTTTGCAATGCCAAAATCCCTGACCTGTAATGGATCCAAAATTTTCAGTTATCAGTTGACAGCATGGTCACTTATTTGTGGAATCGTAAACAAAAATATATAGTATCACAAAACAAATGGATGATTATATGGTTGCAGTATCCAAATGTTGCAAAGAAAACCTTACCATAAAATACACAAATGGGAAAAGCGAAGAAAGTGGGAGTGCTGTGGAAAAGCCAACAGATGTTACAATATACAAAAGTTAGAAACATCATACACTAAACAAAGATCAAAAGCACTAATAGAAGAAGCTGATGCTACTATCAGAAACTAAACAATTACGTACTATCATTTCTAAAGAGCAATTGATATTCATCACACAATTATGCTCATGAGGTTAGAATTAAAATATCATCACCCAAAGATATCATATTATGTTTGGCATTCACTTCGTGAAGCCATAATACCTAAAATTTCAAGATGGCACAATGAGTAAAGGAGCTCTCAAAACCCCTCCTGTGTAAAGAAGCCCTTGTGATGCTCTATAAAGAATGAACCCAAGAAACTATGCAACAAAATAGAAACACCTCCTGTGTAAAGAAGCCCTTGTGATGCTCTATAAAGTATGATCCCAAGAAACTATGCAACAAAATAGAAACGCCTCAACAAGAGATATGAGAAATTAACGTGTGATCATATAGTTATTGAACCAGTACAAAATCAGATGGGCCTCTTGTAGCTCAAGAGTGGGGAGAGAACATCAAAATCTTTTATTGTACAAGGGCGAGTTTACCTTTACGAGCTACTATGTTAGGAATGTGGTACTAATAACACCATGAGGGAATATTGAAGGAGTTGACATGACATTAGGGACGGTGAAGACAACCATGCTCTCTTTCGAGAACATAATTGCCCCCTTGTATTCATAGTCTTTACCAACAAATACACAACTATCAATCCACGGCTCGTATACAAGTAACATCAACATTCTAAAGGACACAAGCCATGGACTCCAAAACTAAACAAAGGAACCTTGGACTTATACTCATAGGGGAGACACCCACAAGGGAGTCAATAACTCCACTCCCATAGCTTCACCTAGTCTTCAAAATACAAATCTTCCTCCTACCCGCAAGTAGGGTCTTTGACTTTCAAACACCAACAAATACTCTTGAAAAGCAGCCTTACAAACCTTACTTCTTCCCTTGTACAAGCTCCATGTCTTCTCCTTCTCTATTGGTATAGCAGCCCTTCCTCCATCATGGCCATGAACAACCACACAATGATCATCTCCTTCTCCATCATGGCCATGAACAGCCACACAATGATCACCACATCTCCAAAAATAGGGCGGCTACTCCTAGCATATCATCTAACTATCGTCTCCCTTATTCTTGTCACCTTTTTCGCCATTGGATAATCATGTGAGAGGTGCAACAGATGAAGAACATTGTTATTAAAATGAGAAATGAACTTAAATGTTTTGATCAAAAACGATTTCTAATTCAAGTACCCCTAGCTCTTGGCACATTGATCATTGCAGTAGCAATGAAGGATTCAACACTGGGGCATGCAATGGACAAGCGTGTAGGCTATACCATTTAAGGATAGGGTAAAAGGAACAAGGTGCAATGTGAAACTTTCATTAGATTGAAAGTTTGCACCTTAGAATTAATTACATAGAAAGTTCATGTTCAAACCCAAAGAGGTATTAGATAACATTTGCACAACTAGGATTTAGGGTCCTCACCCAATAAGCAGCTCACTTATGGTTAATGACCAAGTCATTAATTAGCTCTTAATTAAGAATGAGATTGGATTAGGGAGCAGTTGATAACTCATTTAGAAAGCTAATTTTGGCATTGGAATCTCTTTCTCTTTGATTTGAGAAGCCCAAGTTTGAGACAACTATTCTTCTCTTCTTTGCTATAGAAATTACAAGTTTCAACCATAGGGCTGTCAAAAGTGGATGTAATGATGGAAGGATAGAAAACTACTATAATAGACCACATAACATGAGAGAAGAAAAGAGAAGCATTGTAAAAGAACTCAAAAGAAAAGAGATGCTTGGAAAACGGAATCCATACACCAAGACATGAGAAAGTTAGTAACAATGTGAGTCACTCACTATGCAAGCACTAGTGTCAGCTCTCTCTCTCCATCAAAACCTACATGTAGATGTATGTTCTATCAGAGTGCAGTGATGCGGAAGCGTGGGACCAAGACTGACAAAGAGTGAACATAGAGAGAGAGAGAGAGAGAGAGAGTATATTAACGTCTCTAGAAGGCCAATGTGGCCTATGAGACCAAAGAAATACATACAATGATGGTGTGTTTCTCATCTAAAACAAGAAAAGATGAAAAACATGCCTATAAGACTAAAAAAATGAAATAGTGTCCTATAAAAGGGAAACATGTCAATGATCTAAAAGTGAAAGTAGAAAAAGGAAAACTCTCCATCAATGAGACGTTTGTCCTCTAAGGAGGTGTATCTCTGCATGTCTGAGGCGTCTCGGCATCTGTCTCCTGTGGCGCTCAATGATGGCTTTAATTTGTCTGTGGTGTGGATGTCTAGGCCTTCGTCTGGGTGGACGTGGGCGCCTAGACCGCCTAAGTGCCGCTACTCTATCCAAAGGGACACCTACAGAAGATGAGGTCCAATGATGATGTACCCTTGTAGGTTGTGTGGCAGTAGTAGTGGTATCTGCCATACTCTGTCATGTATTAGTGAAAAAGTCAGTGACTGCTCTCTGTCTATGTGAGCCGAGCTATGGGGGCCTCCTACTCCGTAGAATTGTTGCTCTGCGCCTCTGGAGCTCCAAGAGGAAGAATCCCAAGCATCTCTGATCCTCAAACTGCATAATCCGTCTCAGGGGTCCAAAACCCTCTCGAAACAGACAGTGGTATCTACCTCGTATATCATAATATACATGCATCGGCAGATGTAGTGTTCCTCTGTCTCTGGCTCTCTGTCGCATAGTGGGCATATGCGTTCCTCTGTCTGTATACCCTCCCATCTGCCTGTCTCAATCCTCAGGTGGTGGGATGAGATGCGGATCTGACCAATAACTGTGCGTAGTCCATGAGACAGCTGTGTGTCCATGTAATTGGGTGGGGTGATGAAACCATCCTCAGATACCTGAAGGAAGTGGGTCTGGTAGTGTGCCATCCTCGTGCCATGGGGGGAGGGGGGTCGGATCCAGGTCTTCTCCGTATCTAACTTCAGTATGTCTGCTCTGATCACATGGTTTAGCTCTGATCGGCTTAGGTCAAGTGTAGGGAAATCCAGGCTATAGTTAGAGGGAGGTAGTCTGTCAATCTGCAGCCCATGTAGACTCATCCATGTACTCATCTGAGCATACCAACAATGTCTGTCACCATCTGCTGCTAGTTGTCTAGAAGAGGCCAGGGCTAGCCATGGGTATCTATCTTGGGGGAGCTCCCATAGTCTATGTATGAGAGTCACTGCCTAGACCAAGGCCTTAGCCACCATGGGTGATACTCCCAACTCAGCTCTGATAATCTCATGTGGGATCGAGCTCTTCGCTCGTATCATACATGAGATCATCATGACCAGTGGTCTTTCTATATGCTCCCACCCATCATAGTATTCCTTCTCTGGTCCATCCTGGTCTCCCAAAGGCTGTCTCCACGTGTGAAAGAGACTCGGACCCCAAATAGCTGCCCCATATAGGAGTGTGGGTGTAACCAGGGTGTCAAAAAGCCACAATTTGGTGCGCGGCTCATGAAATTGTATGTGAGCACATTGCCTCTCCAATGCACCTAAGGCTACATATGCTTTTGCCAAACGAGCCTCTGATGTCTCTCTCCAAGAGAACTGTGGTCCCTTCAATGTGACCCCCAAATAGACAGACTGCCTAACCATCTCCACTGGCTCTCCATCAAAAGTAAATTGGTGCTCAACTCTTCTCCCAAGCAGCTGAAGTGTTAAATACCATAACTTTAGTTTTCCCAAGGTTCACCTTAAGATCTCTATCTCTGCAAAAAGCTGATAATGCATCCAAGTGTCTATTTAGTCCCTCAGGTGAGTCAGATATAAGTACAATATCGTCAGCATAAAGCAGTAATGGTATCAACACTCCAGCTAGGTTGGCTCCGGCTCCACCAGTTCTGTCCACATATTCTGAAATTTCATCTATGTACAACCCAAATAGTGTCGGTGAAAGTGGACAACCTTGTTTCACCCCAATGGTGCTATTGACTGTATCTGAGATGCCCTCAGGTGTTCGTATTCTGCCCGTCACTATCTCATACAAGGCATAGATACTCCACCGTATCTCTACAGGCACATCAATGTTTTGCATTCTTCTCATGAGTCTAGCACATGTCACTGTGTCAAAGGCCTTGCGAAAGTCCACAAAACAGCAATAGATCTTTTTCTTGAATGCCTTGCCTTCTTCAATGATTGCCCTCAATGTAAAGTTATGGTCTAGAGTTGTATATCCCCTCCTGAAGCCAGCCTGGCCTTTTGATCTCAGGCCATGCATCTCGGCCCATTCACTCAATGCTTGTTCCACGATAGAGCCATATATTTTGGCCAGCATGTGTCCAATCATGATAGTTCGATAGTTACTAGGTAGCGCGGAGTCTCCACTCTTAAAGAGCGGCACAATAATATGGTCTGACCAACAGGTTGGAAATCCCTCACAAACTGCCCTATTAAAGATGTGAGCCAGCGTTGGTGCCAAGATATCATAAGCATGCGCGAAGTGTTCAGCTACTAAACCATCATGATCTTGGGCTTTTCCATTTTTCAGTTTCCATATGGCATTCCTCACTTTTTTTTCTGTGAAAAATCTGCAATTTGCTGGTCTTGAGGTTGAGGGGAGTGGCATAGGCTCTTGGCCAAGAACATCATAGAGTGTGCAAGCATATCCATGCCAATCATCCGATCGAGTAATCTGTAAGGGTGGCTGGTTCTCATGCATCTTTTTCCATGCTCTCTTGCTGTCCTGTCCCAAGAACATGGAATACATTTCTGTTTCTAGTCTGCTCAAGTATTCCCGCTTCTTTTTGCATACCAATCGTCTGAAGAGTGTTCGAGCATGCTTATGTGTACATATGCCAAGTGCCACCTCTCGCTGAAAGCGTGCTCGTGTCTCTCTGCACTCATCATCATACCAGCCATTTTGTGGGGCATTACCTCGTGGAGGTTTATCTGACGGTGTAGTGTGTGGGAAAGCGTAGGCTGCTAAAGAGAGAGAGACAATGAAGCACAGAAAATCTGCAATGAAGAATGCTATATAGGAATGCAAAATTATACACGGGTGCAGAGAGAATATCTGTGTATGTCTCCGCCTTGAGAACCTCGATCTCCGCAAGTAACTATCTAAAAACACTAAACTTATCTTTATCCAGAGACTTGGTAAAGATATCCACAACCTGTTCATCAGTCTTTACATGCATGAGATCAACTCTCCCTGCATGAACCATCTCTCTGATGAAGTGATAGTGAACCTCAATGTGTTTTGTCCTGGCATGGTATACTGGATTCATGGCCACGAGTACACTACTAAGATTGTCACATAGCAAAGTTAGTGGAGCATCTACATGTATGTCCAAATCAGCCATAAGCTTGAGCAGCCATGCAATCTCACATGCTGCCAATGCAGCATCCCTATACTCTGCCTCAGTGCTCGATAAAGTAACTGTAGGCTGCTTCTTGCTACTCCAGTTGATCATTCCGCTTCCAAACCCGAAAGCATAGCCACTCGTAGATCTACGGTCATATGAGTATCCTGCCCAATCTGCATCCGTATATCCAACCAGTTTCAAGGGCTTATCTCTCACATAGAACAGCCCATAATCTACAGTGGACTTAACATATCTCATAATGCGTCTAACTGCATCCAAGTGTAGCTTTCTGGCCTTTTGCATAAACTGGCTTATGAGCCCTACAGCATAGCTCAAGTCAGGCCTAGTAATAGTCAAGTAAATCAAACTGCCAACCATCTACCTGTACATAGTCACATCCTCAACTTCAGCCCCAATGCTCATGTCTAGCTTTACATTCTGATCAAGAGGTATATCCAGCGGTTTGCATTCAGCCATGCCATACTTCTTCAGCATTTCCATGGCATAGTGCTTCTGCATCAACCATAGACCATTTTCAGCTGTAACCACCTCAATGCCCAAGAAATACTTCAAATCACCTAAGTCTTTCATGTCAAATTCAGTTTTCAGCATCTTCATTACATGTTGTATGCCCAAGTCATCATCACCAATGATTATCAAATCATCAACATATATGACCAGCACTACCAAGCCACTGTCAGTCTATTTCGTAAATAGGCTGTGATCAACCCTACCAACAGTAAATCCCAAGCTTTGCAAGTAGTTACTGATCCTTGCATGCCAGGCTCTCAGAGCCTGCTTCAGCCTGTACAATGCTTTTTTCAGCCTGCATACATAGTGCTGAAAATCAGGGTGTACATAACCTTCCGTCTGATCCATATAGACATCCTCTACCAAGTCACCGTTTAGGAATGCATTCTTCACATCCATCTGCTGCAATTTCCAACCTCTAGCAACAACCAAAGCAATCACAATGCGTATGGTTGCCATCTTGGCAACAGGGCTGAATGTTTCCTCATAATCAAGTCCATACTGTTGGGCATACCCCTTAGCAACCAGCTTGGCTTTGTACCTTTCCACACTGCCATCCGACTTGCATTTGATTTTGTAGACCCATTTGCAGCCAATGGTCTTTTTCCCTTCAGGCAGTGGCACAAGATCCCATGTTTTATTTTCAGCCAAGGCATTCATTTCTTCATCCATAGCTACACACCAGTTCTCATCTTTTATTGCTTCAGCATATGTACCTAGTTCTTTGATCTCCATCACTTTTGTCATGTAAGCATAGTGCTTTGCAGAGTAGCCACTATACGGCAACCTGTCAAAAGGATATATGACCCTTTGTGAGCGTCTAGGCTGTGGTGCACTGCTCGATTCCCCTCTCTCATAAGGCGGAATCACACCAGATATATCATCAATGACTTTTCCTTTTCCTTTGCTGTCCACTACATCATATCTCCCCCTCACTGACATAGTGGTGTCAGTGGACGGTGAGCCAGAGCTCCGCAATCTCCCTGTCCATGGAGATGCCGTCGGACCACTAGGACCTGTCATAGCAGTACTCTGTTGCAAATCAGCTGTAGATACATGAGTAGAAGGCGTATCCGATGGCACTGCAGCCGGTGATACATACCAAGAGGCCATCTCATCAAAGATGGCATCCCTGCTCACCAAAGTCTCCTTGGTAAAGGGATCATAGCATTTGTATGCCTTCTTCTCCTGCAAATATCCAATGAAAACACACTTATGCGCTTTTGGATCTAGCTTCTTCCTTTTCTCATGTGGGATGTACATATAAGCAAGACAACCAAAGACTTTCATGTGACTTACATCTGGCTTATAGCCATACAGCTTCTCAAATGATGTCATCTCATGAATACTTGCAGTGGGAGTCCGATTCAAGATATACATGGCTGTCATAACAGCCTCAGCCCAATAATAGAGCGGCATCTTCTTCTCGTTCATCATGGCACGAGCAGCTTCCATCAATACACTGTTCTTACGTTCAACCACTCCATTCAGCTGTGGAGTATAGCTGCAGGTAACCTGCCTACGTATGCCATTTTCAGCCAGAAAATTATCAAGCTCGTTTGACACATACTCCCCACCGCTGTCTGATCTCAAGCAAGAGATATAGCAGTCAAATTCCTTCTCAACCTGCTTTTTCAACTGCCGAAAAACAGCAAATACCTCATCCTTTGTCTGCAAAATATACACCCAAGTATAGCGACTGTAATCATCAATGAATGTCACATAGTACTTCGAGCCTCCCATAGATGTATTATGGGCTGGCCCCCATACATTAGAGTGCACTAACTACAAAGGACGTGTACTCTACCTTACATGCCTGACAAATGACAACCTCGACTACTTACCAAACTGGCAAGCATCGCATACATGACCAATGTCTGTGTATTGGAACTTGGATAAACCTATAACAAGCTGTTTTTTCTGCATAATTTGCAGCCTCTGCAAATTCACATGTTCCACTCTCTTATGCCAAATTTCAAAATCTCTGAGAGTGCCAGAACCATGGGCAAACATAGCTGAATTCAGCTCTAGCAAAGTAGCATCAAGAGCAAGCATTCTACCATTCCTGTAACCGCAAGCAATCAACTTGCATCCATTTCCAAACTCTTCAATAAAGCATCTATACTTATTGAACCTAACCTGCAAGTTGTGCTCCGTCATCTGACCGACAGACAATAAGTTTTTCGTTATCGATGGAACATGCAGTACATCATGCAAATTTTTATTTCTGTCATCATGAACCACAAGAGGCACTTTGCATTTATGCTCAATGCTATGCTGCGTGTCATCACCTGTGTATACATAGCCATGTCTTTCAACTACAATGTCAATGAACCAATCACCGTCAGGGGTCATGTGATTCGATGCCCCTTAATCAATGTACCATACTACATCATCAATGGATTTTTCAGCAGCCCTATCTTTCACATACTGCATGGCAAACAATCTATCTCCTGAAGCATTATCTGCCTGACTGGACGTAGCAAAATGTCCATGTTGTTTGCCATTCTAATTGCCCTTCTTCTTCCAGCTGTCCTTGGCAATATGACCATACTTCCCACAGTAATGACAATCCTTATCCTTATTCGGATTGTCAGGTAGACGTTGGTGCTGCTGCCAGGAGCCTTTGTCTCTAGGGCTAGATCTCCCCTTGCCTCTAAAGTTTCCACCACCTCTTGCATTCGATACTTGCTGGTTGTTATTGCCATAGGATGCATTTTGCTGGCCTCTCTGCCATAACCATAGCCTCTACCACGGCTGCCACGACCACATTGATTGAAATAAAAGACTGCATCCTTACTTTTGAAATTGCTTGACCTTGTAGCCAAGCCAAGTTTAATCTCCTCATGGATAAGCAATGGAACCAGTTCATTGAAATCAGGCATTTCAGTCCGCACAGACACAAAAGTATCAAAAGACTTATACTTAGGCCCCAAGCCATTCAAAGTCACAGCAACCATGTCTTCATCTTCAACCTGTGATCCAACAGATACCAACTGATGTGCAATGGTCTTGATCTCTGTGACATAATCTTGTATAGATCTGCTCTTTTTCTCCATATTGTTAAATTTTTGCTTTAACTGGATCTTTTTGACACTTGTGGTCGTGCCATAGTACTTGACCAGGATGTCCCAAGCATCCTTAGGAGAGCTGCAGTTCATTATCTGCATTAACATGTCATCTGATATACATAGAGATAGCCAGTGCAACACCCTGCGAGCTCTTTCTGTCCAAGCTCAGTGCAGTCGTCTTTGATCAGCTGTAGGTCTCTCTAGGAGCTCACATTCGGCTTCTACTCCAGTCACCAACTCCCAATATCCTTTCCCGATTAAGAGGTTCTCCATGAATTTCCATATGGCATAATTATGGCTGTCCAATTTCTCCCCCACAATCTGGGTAATATTGTCTGTCCTGTCAGCATTTGCCATGTCATAAACAATGCCTGACTACCTACAAGTTAACAAGTCTAAGTGACTAATTGCAGACTTTGACTGTTTATGACAGTTTTCTGCACCAAATTCACTATTAAAACCAGAGTATTTCAGTCCAATGACAGCTCAAGAACTTCCACAAATAGGTAGTCCCTCCTGTAGGTACAATGGTCAATGCATACGCAATGTAGTTGCTTCAGCTTTATCTCTTGCAACCTTACTATCAAAATGCATACATACAATCTATAAACTGTAGAGTGTCAATGTGGCCAACAGCTTATTTAGTACCAAAACTGAGTCGTATACACATCATAGATGTCCCAAACCTTCATAAGCATCTGCTAGTACATGTAGCAGTCCAAACATAAGCATACGGGCACAAATCAGTGCATAACCAGCAAGTACAAGTATCAAATATCTTGTTCACAGATTGCAGTCAACAAATACTCAGTAAAATCAAGTCTTTCCAACTCCAAAACAGCCCCAAATCATGTCATACATTCACCCTGAAGTGCTAAGTTCAATACTTGAGCATTCGGGTAATCATAGTCTTCCTATCTTCAATGATCAATGGCATAGAAACATGAACTGTTTATAACCAGCCAATACAATATGACTGCACTGATTTCCAGCTTCAAACTTTTGCAATCAACTCCTTTCTTGATCCACAAGACATCTACAAGCTATATGCCAAGTCATCCAGTACATAGTCTGCATCAGGCGCAGCCATGCAGATCTGTAATCTTGCTCCAGCAGCACGTGATGAAGATACTGATGATGCCCAGGTACTCTAATGTGCTCAATGAAGTCTTACAAGACTCCCCAACAAGCCATTGGCAGTATTTCATCCAATGAAGACCACTACCTTACAATGCATACCTTCAAGAAACAATGGCAGCCTGCTTGACCTTTGACAAACCTGAGTCAACTTCTTCAGATCTTCTTTAGTTCCTCTTGCTCCTAAGAGTCCACCAGACTAAGCTCTGATACCATGTTACAAGTGAGAAAGACAGAGACAGAGAATTGGACCACTGTGAGGAGCCGTATACTCACACACACTTTCTTTATTTCAATTACCCATATATATGAAATGATTACAACACACTAAGGTCTATAAGACCATTCACACCAAGTACTGAATAAGTCTAAAGTCACCGACTTATTTAATGTCCCACACTTGCTAATACAGCTGGACACAGCTAAGACTCTGTCGGCGATCACACACCATACGAGCTTGAAGTCTCAACATCTCCTCCTTCAAGTCACCATTGAGAAAGACAGACTTCACATCTAACTGATAGACAGACCATCTCCTAGGGCCATCCAAGGCAAGAACAACTCGAATTGTCGCCATATGAGCAGTGGAGGCAAAAGTATGATGGAAATCAATGCCTGGGCGCTAAGCAAAACCTGTAGTAACAAGATGGGCCTTGTGCTTGTCCAAAGAACCATCGCTAAGGTACTTGATCTTGAAGACCCACTTGACACCAATCACCTTTTTGTGAGAGGGACGAGGCACGAGATACCAAGTGCCATTCCTCTCAATAGCCTCTGACTCGGCTTCCATAGCTTTCTGCCGATGGTCAGACTGCAAAGTCTCCTTCACGGAGGTGGGCTCTCAATCCTACATAACACGGGTCATCAAACAATAGTTAGAGCAAACAAGCTCCGTAGTATGTGCGTGGTGCCTCCGTGACCTCCGCGGTCCATCTTGTAGTTCCCACTCCTCAAGGACCCCCTCGATCCTGCATCTCAGAGTGTGTCACTGGCCCAACGAGGAGGAGGCCGTTGCTCTCCATCTGCTGAAGACTCAGGCACATCCACCGGGACAAAGGCTCCACTAGGGTGGCCGGTGAAAGAGAAGACTCTGTCTCTGAAGCAAACTCTTCATCAAGAGACTATGGCTCCAAAGGAACTGTCTCAAGAGCCTAACTCTCCCTTGGATCTCCAAGTATAGGGTGCTCCTCACCCCCTGCTATGGCCGGACCTTCCGCGAACTGCACATCTCGGCTCGTGTAGACATCTCGCTTCACAGGATCATACAAACGATATCCTTGGGACTAGAAGTTGTAGCCAATGAACACCTATCGTTGAGAAGCCACTTCGAATTTGTCGCACTGAGTCTTGGGGATGTGCACATATGCGTCACGCCCAAAGACCTTGAAATAAGAAATATCAGGCTTAGTCCCAAAGTAAGCCTCAAAAGATGTCATCTCGTCAACGGCCAAAGTGGAGGATCGATTTAGGATGTGGACTACCATAGCCACAGCCTCGGTCCACAAAAACTGAGGTGTCTATCGGTGCTTCATCATGGTGCGTGCCATCTCGATCACACTGTGGTTCTTCCGTTCAAGGATGCCATTTTCTTGAGGAGTATTGGTATTAGCAAACTCCTGGTGAATGCCTCTATCTGCACAAAAACGAGTAAACTCATTAGAAACAAATTCATCACCTTTATCTAATCGCAAGGTCTTCAATCTCCGGTCAAATCGGTTCTCCTCAAAGAGAAGTCAATCCTTGAAGTGAGAGAAGGCCTCCAATTTCAACGTCAAGAAGTAGGCCCATGTCATCCTATTGTAGTCATCTACGATCAACATGAAGTACAAGCTCCCCTTCAAAGACTCATTCCTCGTCCGACCACAAAGATCCGTAGATACAAGCTCCATCAGTGAAGTAGACCACCACGAAGCTTTGTGGGGTATCACATCCCTATACTGCTTTCCACGAATGTAGGAGACGCAAGGCTGCTAGCTCACCACAATGTCCAGCAACCCTCAAATAAGCTGTCCTCGTGACGCCCTCCGAAGATAATCATAGTTCAGGTAGCCAAACCGAGCATGCCACTGCTTGGACTATGTGTCTGAGAGGTAAGAAGAAGAGAAGTAAGAGTTGTAGAAGAATTCAATTTGTAAATGCCATTCTCCTCATACCCTCATGAGAGAACCTTCCTCTATCCACAATCAAGGACTCGAACAACATCACTATCAAACTCCACCAAAAGGCCAAGAGAACAAATATTATGTACCGAAAGTAAATGATACCCTAAACCTGGTACATACAACACCTCAAAAGTATGGGTACCACCACGTCAATTTGGAATCGGTTGTATCTCACCCCATGCAACAATAGACACAGAAGAGTTGTATCCAATGAGAGTCTACCCACGCGAAGGTTGCAAATGGACAATACCAACGGTAGAAGGAGTCATGTGCCGTGAGACACCACTGTCCACGGTCCACTCTCAAGCCTAGGGAGATGTCATCGCAACATCAGAAGTCTTCGGTGTGGGGTCCTCAATGACCGCTAAGTGTAGAAAAGTAGCTGATGAGGATGGAACCACCGCTCCAGAATCCTTTGACGTTTGTGTCCTTCTTCTTGGTGTCTTTCTTGTCCTTGTCAGGGCAATCCTTCTTCCAATGACCGGTCTTACCACAAATATGGCATATCAATTCCTTCTCCTTGTCCTCCTTTGGTTTGTTGTCCTCCTTCTTCTTTTGGTCCTTCCCCTTCTTCTGAGAGGCTTGATCTATCAATGCCTCCGATTTGGAAGCATTCTGTCCCTTCAATTGTTCCTCTTGGTCCAAGACCATAGAAACTAACTCTTCCCAACAAAGAGTTGACTCCCGCCCAGAAGAAATAAGAGCGGAGTAAAAGACACCGAATCGTGGCAGCAACTAGGATAGTTAAGTAATCGCCATGTCTTCGAAGGAAATCAGCTTCCCAGCATTCTGAATCTGCATCTAAAGCTATCTCAGCTTGTTGATATGCTCCCACAACGAAGAAGACTTGTTCACAGACAAGGTCCACATCCGCACCTCCAAAGAAACCCTCTTCATCAGGATCATCCAGTTGTACATCTGGTCAAGCTCTAGTCATATCTCTCAAGCCACCATCCAAGTGCTCGATGTAAGCTATCACGGCTGTAGTACAAGATAGAAAAAGAAAAGAACAAATCCTAGCATTCAATTTGTCCCAGTGTGAGACTCTGCACAAGCATTAGAAGAGAGTTTGGACTCATCTCTCACCGAGGACCAGTTGATCTCCTCCATCACAAGCTCCGCCAAATCACAAGACTCCAAGATGGCCAACATCATTACGCGCCAAATGCGGCAATTGTCACCATCGAGCTTTTGATCTGATGGAAGAGCCGGTAACACAGGCACCTTCTGGTCCATGATCGCGTAGAACTCCAAGTCTGTCTCTGTAGACATTTTCACCTGCAATGCCTGCACAAACGCAAAAGTAGTCTCCCTTTGACTGTAAAGACACAGCTTGCTAGGGCTCTTTCCTCCCTTTCCCAAACCTCCTTCACCTGCCGGAGGCGATGAAAAGGTAAAATCTGCAATTGAAGGCTGAAAACACGGCCTTCCTCCTCTTCAAACAGTAACAAACAGCAGCAAATTCACCGATTGGACTCCTTTCCCATGCACCCTCGCTCGCTTCAGCCTTGTTCCGATGCACAACCCTCTCGCTTGCCCTCGCACACTGGAAACGCAGCCTCTAATACAATGTCAGAGTGTAGCGATGTGGAAGCATGGGACCAAGACTGAGAAGAGTGAACACAAAGAGAAGAGAGAGAGAAAGAGACAGTGAAACGCAGAAAATCTGCAATGAAGAATGCTATATAGGAATGCAGAATTATACACGGGCGCAGAGAGAATATCTACATATGTCTCTGCCATGAGAACCTCGATCTCCATCAGCCCGAGTGTTATCTCCGTCACCAACAGACTGTAATCTGTCAGATACAAGTGATAGACAATGTGCTGGAGGGCTGCTATAAATAGCAAAAAAGAAAATGCCAAATAATGACCAAGTCGACTGCAGCCAACTAGTGCAGAGCTGTCCGACTGCACTTGCTTGGCCAACTACATACTACCACGTGGAATCTTCCTTGGCTGCTACGTTGTCCTGCTCTGACCTGCTGCTATAACTCTCCTAGCTGTCCAAGGAATGGCAATCTCTAACATGTTCAACTATCTAACTATGGAGGAGGAAGCGCCTATAAATAGGGCAATATCATGAATAAGAAATCTGCAAACCCAAAAATACACGTCGCTAGCCATAAATGCAATCGGCCAGCTGGAAATGAATGAAATAATTGAGTATCTCAAGTAGGCAAACCTCATCACAACTAATAGGAAATACCCAACCCACTAAAACATGCACACTCACACATGAACTGACTAATCTACTAACAAGGACATGAGTTGACAATGCATATGGAGTTGGAATAGTAGCCAATCTTCTCCTCTCCACATGAAGAATCCATTAGCAGCTCTATAACTCCATTTATAGCAAGATATACTATTGCTTTTAACCTAATTCTCATCAAAACAAGCTATTGCAGCACTACAAGCTAAGATCCAAGTAGGTTATTACAGTAGCACAAACTGAGATCCTCTCTTCTCCTTTGAGATCTCAATCCATGAGCACTTTCTGTCATAAAGAAAGTATTTTTCTCAAAGTTTCATCATGAGAAATTCATCCATTTGTGAGAGAAACAGTGTGGGATTGCATAGGGACTATGCAAGACAATTGTCAAAGCAAATGCTCCATGAAATTGGGCTCAAATGTTAGCTGTCATTTTTTGGGTTTGGCAAGTTGAAGTGTTCGTGTGCATTTTTTAACACTCTATAGTTGGTTAGAGGCCATCATTGTGCACGTATGGATCAATTGTGCCACATGAAACCACTGAAATACAACCATTCTATGCGGAAATACATGGAACAATTAGCGACATGCAAGGTGGTACCTAATAGAATGTATATTGCAAGGATCAGAGCAATTACCCTTCGTTTTTTAGCATGAGTGAATACTAGTTTGTTGTGGCAGTAATATAGATCTAATGTGCAAGTTGGAATTTACTCAGTTTGATAGTAAATTGGGTGTGCAAAGTTGAGGGCAAAACTTTGGGGTTGATACATGAATATGGATGAGGCGGATGAGGCCTTCATAGAGCACATCAAACCAATTTTGGAGCTGATATCTACATGTTTTATTCATTGCTTGCAGCATGCAACAGTGTGGAACCAGCTTTGCACCTGAATGTCACTTATTAAGGTCACTGGATTGCAAATTGTATGTATTCTTACACATTACACTTGACACTCGTTAGAGTGAAAAATGAATAGATTTGTCACACATTTGGTCAAGGTTGGTGAGAACAATTGAGGAGACTGTGTTAGACAACAAGCCTAGGCTGATTCAAGAGCAATTGAGGACAGTGTGTCACACAACAAGCCTAGGCTGATTCAAGAGTAAGGTAGATGGGAATCGCTGGCATTGAGAAAGTGCTAGATCGTGACAGCAGGTCTCTTGTGATTTGTGCAAGCTTTGAATAACAAGAAAGAAATACCGAAACGGACATTAATCTTTGGGACTTATTGTGTATCATCTACCATGTAAAAGCACTCTAGCTCTCCTATTAAGTGATTATTTTCCTTATTTGCTAATTTATTTCGTGTGTGCAAGTTAGTTTATGTTCACTACCCTTCACATTATTTCCGAAGGCCAATTTCAAACACAAACGTGAAGAGAGAAGGGAAGAGAAGACAACAATGAAAGAAGAGAAAGGAAGAAGAAAATCCACACTAAACTCCAATAGAATGCCGAATACAATGTGGATTGATCAACCCTGCACGCAACCCAAAGCGCTAGTGAGGGCACCAAATCAGGCCAATGATGGAAGGAAGTACTAGATGACAAAGGAATGCCACCGAAAGCCAGCGCGTGCTGAAATTTGCAAAACAATGTGTGCTGCCACTAATTGGGGGTACTATTAATAGATTCGCAACCCAAGAGCTGGCCAACTGCATCAAAATGTGCATTAAAAACTGGCCAACCTGTATTTAGTGCTGGTCGGCTGCACAAAAAAACAAAAATGCTGCCTGGAGACCATTCAGACCTGATCACTAGTGTGAATGCAGCTTCTGGGCACTGAAAAAGAGATGCACCATGCTGCTAGCTAGTTCACTAAAACTGGCAGTATGAACATACTAAAAACTAACCGAAAATGTAATGCACTAGAATGCATGCTCGAGAAAGAGCTGCCTCCCCCATCAATGGTAGCACAAAAGTGTTAGTGCTAGCAACCACCTGTGAATTGTAACACACCACTTGTCCCTAGCTCCAATAAAATGAAAAATTGGTTCATAGTCAAAAGAGTGGTATATAAAATAAAACACTTGTCTTCCTTATGATAAGGCCATGTGCAAAGGTGATACTCACTCTTAGGAGACAGCCATGTAATCAAAGTGTGACTCACTCCAAAAAAATCATGTGGGATTCGATTCCTTTGCCTAGTGGAAAGCGTACTTTGCCATGCAAGTGGGTGTACAAGTTGAAAAGTACCCCCGGATGCCCCAAGATGGCATTCAAGGCCAAATTGGTTGCTAAAAGTTTCGAGCAAAGAGCATGGCATAAACTTTGATAAGGTACTTTCTTCTATTGTGAAGATAACTACCCTACGTTTAGTACTGCCTTTGGTTGTTCGGCTTGACTTGGATCTTTATCACATGGATATTAAGACAGCTTTTCTTCATAAAGACTTGCATGATGAGATTTACATGGAGCAGCTTAAGGGCTTTGCAGAACTTCACAGGGACAACCTAGTGTGCAAATTGAGGAAAAGTTTTTATGGCCTTAAACAAGCACTCAAAAAACGATACCACAAGTTTGATACTTTTATGCATTCACAAGGATATTCCCATAGTAATATGGATCCGTGTTTATACACGAAGAAGGCTCGTAATGGCAACCTTATGATTTGATCCTCTATGTGGATTATATGTTGATTGCTGGGAGTACTCATGATGAGCTGGATACCTTCTAAGATCAACTCAAGAAGAGCTTTGAGATGAAAGACATGGGACAGGCCTCATATTCTTGGGATGTGCATTACGTGCGATTGCTCTAAGGGGCTCCTTTACTTATCATAGAAGGAGTACACCCAAAAGGTCCTTGAGCGGTTTCATCTACAAAATGTTAGGCCTATTCATTGTCCTTTACCTTCTCATGTGAAGGTTAGTCAAGCCGATTTATCCATAGTTTGATGAGCAAAAGGCGAAGATGACCAAGATTCCTTATGCATCCGTAGTGGGCAGTCTGATGTATGCCATAAAAGCCACTCGCCCTGACGACATAGCATTTGCAATGGAAGTTGTGGCATGCTATACGGCTACACCCGACCAACAGCATTGAAATGCCGTCAAAGGTATCGTGCAGCACCTGAAAGGCACAGCAGCTCTGTGCATCTGTTATGGTGGCCAAGATACAAGAGTCGTGAAATATACCGGCTTTGATTACGCAAAACGTGTAGACAATAGGAAGTCCAGGTCTAGCTATGTCTTCAGAGTATGTTGCGACCACTGAGGCTTACAAGGAAGCTCTTTGGTCACGCCGTTAGTAGCAAATCTTGGCATTACTAATATGGCCCCTACACTGCATTCGGATTCTAGGAGTACTATTCAGTTGGCTAAGAATCCGGTCTTCCATGTGAAGACAAAGCACATTGAGGTGTATTACCACTTTATTCGAGAGATCCTTGAGGATAAGTCCATTAAGCTTGTCAAGA
This sequence comes from Lygodium microphyllum, assembly GCF_053477565.2. Taxonomy (NCBI): domain Eukaryota; kingdom Viridiplantae; phylum Streptophyta; class Polypodiopsida; order Schizaeales; family Lygodiaceae; genus Lygodium; species Lygodium microphyllum. The sequence goes on along the minus strand of NC_141161.1, from coordinate 26,505,323 downwards.
TCTCAACTGACTAAAATCCTATAGATCTGCTCACTAAAAGATTCTCAACGGAGCACTTTGCCTTCCTTAGGAAGTTAATGGGCATTGGATGAGATGATGTCATGGTCGTTGAAAATAAAGGCATCTGTGTCTAGCCACCCATGTATTAGTTGCACTGACAATACTTGCAGGTGACATGCGCTAATCACTGTCACTTTATTCTTTATTCTTCTAATAACATTTGAACAAAGAAAAGGCTGATCACACATTGTGATTTTTGGAGCTCTCTCTCTCTCTCTCTCTCTCTCTCTCTCTCTCTCTCTCTCTCTCCACCATAGATCTTACTTCCGCTCCGTGCTTCCACTTCAGGGCTCATTCCTTTCATATCACAATACATCTTGCAACGTACACTCATATGAAATGATGTATGTACAATACATGCTTAACACTGGTTATAACAAATCACTAGTCCTGCAATTTGTCATGAAAGGAGCTACAAACTAGCTAAGTGGCTTGAATTCTATTTGACTATATATAAACTAATATGAGCATATGGTACCAAAATTAGATGAGACTTTATTAATATTGTTAAATAACAACCTCAAAGATTTGAAATAATTTTCAAGTGAAATTTTATTATGTACCAAAATTGAATTTTATTGGTTAAGATTGAACTTTATAAAATGCACGAAAATTGATCAAAATAGCACTCAATAATACTATTTGAAGCTATTGAAATGTTGACAATTTCTATTTGACAGCAATTCTCTTAAACATATCAAAGTACATTTTGTTAAAGTTTTAACCTCATTGGGGAAAAAATTTTAGATTTGATTAAATGCACTAAAAGTTCTCAACTTTATGCAAAGATGGCCTCAAGGTAGAGTTAGAAATATATATTTCCTAGCTTATTTTGACCCCTTCTATTCTTTTTCGGTCATATCTCCATGAAACCATTTCTTTTCAATATATATCGTTGAGGAGAAAAATGATTTTTTTATAAATTGCCGGCAGAGTGGCCTTCTTGCTACAAGAATCCTCTTCTTAGATACTCACCCACACAAAAAGAAAATCACAAAAATGCATATGTATAACGTTACAACTTTATGTACATACTACACATGCATATGATCATGTATATCAACATTTTGAGAGTCAGAAAAATCAGAACAATACATCACAGCATACATGCACACATTGAAATAATAGACCTTTTTTTTTAACACGGAAATATTGAAATTGTACACAAGGATTGCACAGGGAAAAGAAATTGGCTACCGTTGCATAGAACCATGAAGGCGACAAAGGCGAGCTCTCGTCTAGGGGCTCCATTGGAGGCGAGCTTTCTGCGCTGGAGAGAGCAGCCGGGGCAACCTTCCACGTAACGGGGAGCCTTCGCTGGGGTCTCCTCCTCCTGTGTTTTCTGCAAGAGAGGCTCCGTATTGTCTGGAGGCTTGTGAAGAGACCCCATTGGAGCCCGCCGGGGAGGGGGGGGGGGGGGGGGGGGGGGAGGCAGACACAGAGATAGAGAGGGAGGGGGAGAGAGAGAGAGAGAGAGAGAGAGAATAGGCCTTCTGGAGTAACGTTTTAGCTGACAAATATATCGAGCGAGAGAGAGGGACGCTTCCTTGCTCTCTACGGCTTGTTAATAGCCCTGAGTGCTAATCGTTTTTCTCTCGGACTCCTCTTGGTAGCCCTCCAACCAATCCGCATGGCCCGTGAGCATGCAACGCGTGATCACTCACGACGACATCGTCCTCTCAGGCAGCTTTCACACCAATTTCTGACACCCGATTGCAACTCTCGCAAACCTTTTTGCCTTACCTTTTGCCTTTTCGTGCCAAAACATAAAAACCCTTTTTTTTTAGGCACGTGCCAAAAAACTAAGCTTTCTTTTTTTTGAAAAGAGATTTGCATTAAAAGAAAAAAATTTATAGGATAAGTATTTCCCTTCAAACAATAGGAGTTTCATAGCAAACTTAGAAACCCCATACTTAAGATTACAAAGACTACTCTTGCGAATGGGATTGTAGATCGAGTGGTTTGAGCACATGTGTGTGCGTGCGTGCGTACCTGCATGTGTGTGTATCTACGAGAATCTTTATAAAAAAAAGTCAAAGAAGAGGGGAGAGCCACTTGTTACAACTCTTGGATATTTTGAGGATGTTTGTTAACAAGATAAGGATCACAAAGGTTAAATTGTGATTTAAGTGTTCACAAGCTTGCATGTTTGCCCCCACCAATGACTTAGATAGCAGAACCAATAGTATTGTCTTGGAAAATCAATCATGTTGCAATCACCAACGCATAGAAGCTTTTTTGCTACATTAATCCCAAACCATTTCATGTTAAAGGTACTCTCATGCCTAGAGACTTCAGAAGGTAGCCATAATTTTAGATGTTTGAGCATCAAAGTTAGGCATGTGAATTATCTCCTTTATAACATCTTCCATGCGTAGTAGGTCATATTACCTCTAGTTAGGGCAAAGGGGGACTATTTCCTGACATGTAAGGGTGCCTCAACTTTATAGTTGAAAATTATACATCATACCAGCATTTTGATCTCTTTATCAAGTAGATATAAATGAAGGGTTCACAAAAGAGGAATAATGAGGGCCATTACAATCACACTAAAGGATGGCATTGTTTAAAGGTTCTATGATTGAATTCCTCAACTCACATAAAACCTATATTCAATATCGTAAATAAGTATTTGTGTCACAGTAGCTAAAAATAATTCATATGTTGTACAAATTTGTCGCTAACTTGGAGCAAGGTACAGTGGGCATCATTTTACTAGACCTTACCCTATTGTCTTCCTCCATATTCCAATCTTTTAGTAGAAGTAAGACCACATACCTCACCTCATCCATTCTTAGAAAAGTAAGTTCTAACATATTATACTTCATATCACCTTACATTCATAACTACCCCAATTTTGAATCCTTGAAGTGATTGTACCTATAGTATCTCAATATTTGTTAAAAGTTCAATTCATATGTATATCTCATGATATGCTATCATAAAAAAGCCCATGAAAATTTGACCATTTCTGCCTTTTATAGCTCTTAAATTGGAGCTATTCTTCAAGAGTTATGGGAATTTTTGTGATGGATCCCCAGGTAATTTTTCTAGTGAAATTGCATTGTAGAGGGTGGGAAAACTTAATCAAATCACACCCAATCCCTCCTAAAATTACCTCAAGGCTCCTCGAAAAAGTGCCTTAACTCCCAAACTATAGCTTAGATTGAGGGGACCTATTTTGTTATCCACGAAAATTTTGTGATTTTATGATCTATATTTTCCAATCCCAAAAGTACTTAAATGCAAGTTTGTTGCTTAGACCTACATATTCCTTGCTATTTGATCGAAGAAATGCTTGAAGAGGCTCGCATGGAATGATCATATATCACATGAATTAGGCTGAATATAACTCTCCAAACCATTCTATTGAGAAATTAATTCCTTTAAAATGTTTCAGAAGCACATGAGCATTTCTTCAAACTCAAGCCTCACTCATGGGATTTACCTTTGAAGATTCCCTTGCACATTTGTGTGACTATTGTTGCACATTCAATCTGTATCTTTTGTACAAATTCGCCATCTCTATATCACTGCATAATAAGTACATGTGCAACATTCATTATTATCTTCATATTCATATATATATATATATATATATATATATATATATATATATATATATGGGACTCACGAACTATGTTGTAATATACATGAAGTACAATGTGTTTTCTTGAAATGCTCATAAATATGAAATTCGTATGCCTTGGCATAAAAGATGATGCCTTTTACTAAACTAATAATAAGTTGGTTGTAAGCTTCACATAATGTACTATTTGTTTCATAATAGCCATGTAAAATCTCACTAAGAAATCTTCATTGGTAAGTATCTTCTTTAATTTATATTTATCATTCCAAAATAAAGTGAAGTCCCTTTAGTATTACAATTGTGAAATAGAAAAGTTCCCTTAAGTATTTGACATCGATTTCTTTTTTTTAAATTTAATTTCAAAGCTTGGACAGAGAACAATAACTTTTGTAGAAACGTAAAATCACCGCGTATAAATTTACCAATTCTTAAAAGAAGCAAGTGTACCAAAAGAAGTCTTTGGAGAATATTAAGAAGGATCCCTCCCTAGACATGCAGCATATTTAGGACATATTAAAACCAATGAAAAGAAGTTATGTCTTGGTGACCTTTTAAGGAATCTAAGGAATTTGTTTTTGAGAAACATGCATCTTACCCAACATTTCTCAGTGATGTTGTATGCGCCTACGTATATATTAGTGTCCATATGTCACCTCACTTGTCACCTCCATGCAATGCTAACAAAAGTCAACACTTCAGTATATATTTGTATTGGTTAGAATATTTTGTTATACCCTTATGAATACTATGGACTTTTTGAGCATTTTTAGTTATAAATTTGACATTCTGCATAGATTTTGAACATCAAAACGGTTTGCTTTGGAAACTTGCCTTTACTTTTATCAATTGAGAAAATAGCTTTTTTGTAAGCATTGTTTCCATGTTCTATCGTGTGTGGTGTTAATCATCTTACACTATCATCTCTTTGAAAATTGGATCACCTTTCTTCTTTTCTTTTTGAAAGAATTTTAAATATGAGATTAGGTTTCAAGTTTTTTTCCCCAACACTGCCACAAATCTTCTCTATATCTTTGCATGATTACCCCTTAACATATTTTATAAGTTCATTTTAAGGTTCCTGATAATGAGTTAATAATATACATGTGGACTAGTTGAGACTTATGTTTACATGTATGCACAAATATTCACATGTACAATGGAGTTGCAATATTTGTATTCTTTTGTAAACATTGACAATAGAGTTTGTCATGAATGCTACTAATAAAACTCTACTTTGTAAATAACATAGCTATAGAAGTACAATGTTTACTTTGATTGTATGCCCAACTTGTTAAAGAGGATGCATTTATGCATTCATGTTATTCATCTAGTTTTTGAAGGCTTTAGGCTTTCCTCTTTGTTATAACATTTAGATAATGATGGCCTTCATTAGAATATTTTATAAACTAATGGACCCCTCTATTCATACAGAAGATGATTGATCCACACTTTATCAATTGTAAGGTTATTGGCATAAGCATCCCAACAATAGAACTAGTCTTTTGGAGTAAGCATCCCAACAATAAAGTTGGTATTTCTCAAGATTCTTTTCACCTTTTAAGATGGCCATGTTTTCTTACAAACACAACCAAGAAATGACAATTTTGAATTTCTTCAACTATCTATTCACAAGTTTCTCCTATTTGGATTTCTCTCAAAAATCCAATCCTAATACTAGGGTTGGGGAGCATGAAGTCTACTTCAATGATCTCATATTTGGATTCTTCTTGTCTTGACTACAAAAGTTGGTTGCATTATTGGAATTTGAATAAAAATAATTTGCACGAGTTTTGTAAATATATATGAATAGCATTAGCAAAAATATCCATTCCATTAAGTTTTGAGGTTTTCTACAAAAAATCTTATTGAGACAAAATTATTGATGTTCAAAATATCTTCAAATGGAAACACATTATTATGATGCAACTCATAAGCACTTATCATTTTTTGCAAACCTTGAGCTTAACCTTAAGGTAAATCATAATATACTTGAAAAAAATAAATCAAATTGTTTTGAACGTTAATCAAATTGTTTTGAACTTTAATCAAAGGCATGAAAAAAAAGGCGATGGTAAAAATTTACTTTCATGTGTGGTAAGTAATAGAACTTGAAATTTTCCATTTTAAGAATATTCAAAGTATTCAACTTTTGATTGTTCTCTTTGAGTGACAACATGATTTGAAAAGAAGTAATAATTTTTTATATCCTAGTTAAATGTCATGGCCAATTTTGTTGATGGATTTTTGCAATGTCTAAAAACATAGGGATGTTTGGAAATGAAAATAATTTTTTATTGAAGGTTATTTTTATTTCAAAGTATAAGTATCTTAATAGGAGATAATTGTTCAAAAGATAAGGTGAATATTTTTTGCTTGAAATTATCTTTCATTCATGCATTTTAGCAAGAATATAATTAGACACGAAAATTTTGTGAATATAAAATATATTGTAGTGAATGGCAAAAAGATTTCTTCGTTTGCAAATAGGAAGAGAAAAGAGAAACTTTTTTCTATGTAAAAAGGATCCTTTGTTGCCAAAAAATAAAAACTTGCTTACTTTTGATGAAAATATTACATAGGTTTAATATGTTGTTATGGCTTTCAAGGGCCACTTTTTTGTAAATTTGTTCTCTTATATATTAATGGATATGTTTTTGTTCTAGGATATGGGTACTCATTTCCAAAGCAACATTTCCCATATATAACTCATCAAATCTAGGACCAAAGTGTAAGGGTATATGATGTGGGGTGCTCATTTCCCAATCAACATTTCTCACTTACACATCATTAGATCTAACTGTGAAGTGCAAGTGTGCTCTTGGAGTGCAAGTCATAGTAGAGAGTATGAAGCTGATGCAAAGCTACGATTGTTTCCATAAACTCATTGATAATACTAAAGGTTCGGGTTTCACACACTGTATTGAAGTTCCTATTGTTGAATCAAGATTGTAGAACTCCTTTTGAGGTGTCTTTGTACCATATTTTTCAATTTCCTTTAGCCACATTTTCTGATTGAGCATAGTTCCAATATCTATAAATTAAGAAGAATTGTGTCTAGATTTCCTTACTATTGGAAGTATCACTATACAGTAACAAGGCATATGCTTTGAGGACTCTCGAATGAATCACTTAATTATGTAGATTTAGCTTGTGACAGAAGCTTCTTCTATTTGAACCTTATACATAGCCATACATGCATTAGCCCGAATCTAACTTCAACAATAAAATCACCACTTTTGTGTCATGTGTTAATACTTGGTACTACATTTTGTGCCAATAAGATGGTAACAGGAATTGGGTGCATCCATTTTCCTATTAACATTGAAGAGATTAAATGTCATACTTTGAGTATTCAAGTATATGAAAATCCAATCTTACTCAGTGTAATTGACTTCATTTACTCATCTTGAGTTTGACATAACCATCTACCTCAAGTGCAGCTTGCACATGCTTTGAGTGCTCCTCACTTAGCTTTAGTGGGATTGATGTCACTACCTCGAATTAGTTTCCATCTTACTCACCTTCAGTTGCATGCTTAGCATCCTTACCGTGAATGCCATCCATATACTTACCTTCAGTGAGTTGTCCTACTTATCTCAAGTGACAACAAGCTGCCTACCCTGCATTTGACTTACCTTGAGATTGGTACATTCACCTACCTTGAGTTGTCACATACTTTGAGTGAGAGTTACATCAACAGTCACCTTGAGTTGGCACCACCTCAAGCTTAAACTATGTTGAGTTGACACCTCAATGTGACCTACCTTGAGTAGCATTCTTGCCTCTAGTTGAGCTACCTTGTATTGGTATACTACCTTTCCTACACTCACTTTGAGTTGGTACTCACACCTACCTTGATTTGATCATCCACATTGGCACTTACCTCAAGCCAACACTTGCTTCCTCACTTACCTTAAGTTACCCTTTTGGTACATACTGACTTACCTTGAGTTGCTTGACATATCCTTGATACTTACCATTGGTTCCAAATTCACTCACCTCAAGTGGATCACACACCTTAAAACTATCACTTGTCTTGAGTTGGGGGACTAGTGTCTTACTCAAGTTGACCTTCGTTGAGTGGCTTCTTACCTTGAGTTGAACCACCTCAAGTTGACCTTACTCACACCTACTTCATGTGATCACCTACCTTGGCACTTACCTCGAGATACCACTTGGTTTCTCACATATCTTGAGTTGTTTGACATACCCTACTTACCTTGAATTGATTAACACACTCTATGTACTTAGAGCTTACACCTACACCCACATCTAGTTGGACTCCCGAACTTGATTACCTCGAGTGGATTAATCAACTTTAACTATCTCAAGTGATCTACAATCTCGACTTGGTTTTGGCCCTTCACTACCTTGAGATGGTGCCACATACCCCAAGTTCAAATTGTCTTTAGTAGGCCCTACATCCCACAACCCATCAATGTAACTGCCATATCACTCACATCAAGTTGGCTACCACATGCTTTATTGTGGCACCACCTAACAAGCATCAATATGTCACATCATAAAAAACTTGCCAATTGACTTGGTGCTATTGACTTGCCATCAATTTTTGACCACAAATCCCTATCATTCACCTTGAGTCAACACAAGTCATTTACCTCGAGTAGCCAATTGACCACCTCAAGCTCTCACCTAAACCCAACTTGAGTGGTAGCAACTCTACTTACCTTGAGCTCTCACCTAAACCTACCTTGAGTGGTATCAACTTTGCTTACCTCAAGCTCACACCTAAAACCACCTCGCGTGGTATCAAATCTACTCCCTTCAAGTTTACACCTAATCCCACCTCAAGTTGGAATTGCTCTAGGTACCTCAAAGTTGGGCTCACCTACCTTCACTTAGCTCAAGTTGGCCTCTAGCACTATCTCAAGTTGATCCATATGGTACTACTTTGAGTGGGTCTTATGGCATTACCTTGAGTTGAGCTCAACCCTTGCTCACATGTACATGCTTGACTAGCACTTACCTTGAGTTGCCACATGCCTTGAAGTTCATCCAAAAACCTTGTCACTCATATGTACCTCAAGTCAAACTTACCTCAAGTTGTGCTCACCTTAAGTAGCACCTATCACGAGCCATCACTATCACAATTTGCATGGTGGGGGAACTTGCTTGAACTACTATGCAGAACACACAAGATACATGCAAGGAGAAGCTCACTCAAGAACACACAAAGAGAGATGGAGGCAAAAAACATTTTCTTGCTAGTTTTCATTTTTTCTTTCACACACTAAGTATAAATAAGATGCAACATAAAGGAAAGTGGTCTACTAAGTCAAATGATGCATAATTGACCATATTAACCTCTTGGTGCTATAACTATGCTAGATGCAGATAGATGTAACTTCCCAAACACAATAAGTGATGAGTCAGTGGTGGCTATGTGAGGTCAAAATTACCACCCATGTACTATGTATAGATGTGTAGGCCTATCTAACTAGGTGTTCCATTATCAATGTATACACATGCTAAGCTTACCATCTTAACACTCCCCCTCAAGCTCATTTACATCTCTATAACTCTAAGTAAGCTTCGAAATCTTTGAAGCTTCTTTATACCTAGTGCCTTTATGAAAATGTCAGCTACTTGATTCTGCATGTTGACATACACCAAGTTGATCTCACTAGCAAGCCCAAAAATGATAATGCAAATCAATGTGTTTTATCTTGGCTTGGAACATAGGGTTCTTAGCCAATTGTATATTGCTCATGTTATCACAATGAATGACAATTGCACCATCCACCAACTCATCCAAATCACGGAATAACTGTTATGGCCACATAACCTCACATGATACCATAGCAATACCTCTATACTTGGCCTCTTTACTTAATACAGAAATTGTAGATTGCTACACTACAAAGAGAAAAAATGAATCCATTGTTAGATCTTCTATCAAACATACTACTAGCCCAATCTACACCTTTGTACCCAAACACTTGTTCATCCTTACTTGCCTCATAGAAAAGTCCATTATGCAAGATGGACTTCATATACATCTAACTACATCTAAATGAGTCTTCCTAGGTACCTACATAAACTAATCACAAGCCCAACTGAATATCTTAAGTCTAGCCTTGTGATAGTCATCTACATCAAACTCCCTACTATCCTCCTAAGCATAGTAGGGTCTTCTATCTCATCTCAATATCAATACTCAACTTGACATTTTACTCTAATGGCATCGAAACATGCTTATAATCCATCATACCATACTTGGGTAACATATCCAAGTCATACTACCTTTGGGATATCTATATATCATTAGCACATTTGATCACCTCAATACCAAGAAAATACCTAAGCTCACCTAAATCCTCATCTCAAACTTCCTCTTCAAAAGGTCCTTAACATTAACAATCCCATCATCATTGTCACTTGTAATAATTAAGTCATCCACATAGATGACTATGATGGTCAAACATGTATCTCCCTATTGGACTAAATACACAATAGTTGCGACTTTGGATGGACTTCTATTCTTTCACAAGTTGCAACTCACTTTGGCAAAAATCTCTCACTTGTCTCCTAGCAGAATGCTCTAACTAATGATATATCCTCCTCTCTATCCCAAGAAAGTAAGAACAAAACATTTAGTTTTAGGTGTATTAAACTCACCTATCTTACTTTCCCACATTATAGTCCAAATGCTTGAATGCAATGGAGGTGCAATGCAATACTTAGGGTGATAGGTCTATTAGGTGACCCCAAGGTATCCTACCCTTGATATGCCCTAAGACTGTGATGTGTGGGGTGAGCTAGCAGGTTAGGGATGGAGCTTGCTAACAGATGCCACATGATATATCTATCTTGAGTATCCCTAGGTGATGTGATTTGTGAGTGTAACTACTCTATCTTGTAGCTTTTTCTCTTTTTTATTTACTTTTTTACTTTTTTTTTCTCTATCCATTTTCTTTAAAATCGTATTTCATATTTTATATTTCTTCTTTCTTCCTCCTTGTATTCTAAGGGGGAGTGGCTCTAGTGGGAATGCTCAATGCAAGATCTACTCATCGTGTAGCTCTTTAGGGTTGTTGTTGCTGCCATTGGTGTTGGAAGAAATGAAAGGCTTTTTAGGGCTAGTTTTGCTACTACTAGTGTTGGAAGAAATGAAAGGTTGCAATTTAAAAACCTATTAGTATTCATATTTGATTGCTTGGGGAATGAGTCTCACCATGGTATATCTATTGATGCCTATGTTTGCGCTAAAGAAGAGTGTGGAAAGTCTCTCTCCATCTACCCCTTTCTTTTGGTTTAGTGAGGTAAGGAGCATTTGATAATTACATGTGATGATGAAGGACAGGTTTGGAAAATCTAAGAAATCTATCACAAATCACTTGAAGAGGATATCACATCCTTTTATTGGAGCTTGAGATTGTCCCCGTTCCAATGAGCATTGACATTGAAAATGCAAAGAAAGTCAAACATATCATATTTCTCAAGATCATAATCGATCCCATGCCTTTGTGGATCCTTGCTCCAAGGATATAGTGATATCCATGCTAATGTCTAGACTATTTATCTTCCATCTTTGTTGGTGCTCAAATCCCTGTACTCTCCTGTGCACCTTAAACACCTTATCATGCCAATAGTTAGCTTGCTCTTGCTGCCATAATCTAGGATCTTGGGTTTAATTCTCTAGCCACCATTTTTCTAGTGCACCTAATTTAATTATTTGTTATATCACATCAAGAGATAGTACTTTTTTCTAAGTCCCCATCACGTGTAAAAGGGTGAATTGCATGGGTTTAGCTTAAGACTCCCAATGCTCCAATGTAGTGGTCTCATGGTTCGAGCTGATGAGGGTAGGGCCCCACCTTTGAGGAAAAGAAAAATTTGACACATACCAAGGTGAGATTGCAAAATTTCTCGTGAATTTTTTCTCATTATCTCTTCTTCTTTGTCTAGCCTCCATTGTTGTGTTTGAGGAAATGGTTACATCACTCATGAATGCTCTCTAGTGGGTTATTTAGTGATTAGGATTGTTTCTTCAATGGTTCATGTTGATCATTTCAGGTCTTCCATTCTAAGCCAGGTCTTCCCTTAGCCACAATATGTAATCTTTCTTTGTCATCCTATATTTTGGCTAAGGCAAATTCACCTCCATGCTCTACTTAGGTGGTTTTCTAGTGAGATATCACCTTTTCTTTAGATCCTTCTCCTTCAAAAGGTTCCAACACTTCTATTAGTGTATTGACAAATCTTGGTTGTTTTATCTACGCAGTAGGAATCCAAGGTCCAAATTTGAAGTTTTCTACTTTAATAGAATAAGCTTTTCTCAAGGATGCAATCCTCTTACTAACATGTGCTATGTTTAGGTCATTTGAAATGGCAAGTGCTTACCACATAAAGATGAAGGACATGGAGAAAGAGAAGAAGAAGAAGATATGAAGAAAAGAAAGTCCCTGAAGGCCCCCCCACATTTTTTTTACAAGAATATTTGTGAAAAAATCACTGTATGGAATGGTGTAACAAGAACCGAGCTCCCTCCCATGCACATTGTATCCATTATTGATTGCCACCATAGCCCAGGCATGTGCAACTTATTAGTAATCTACTACTCTAAGTTGTATGCAAGGAGAAAGACCGGTCATTAGGCCAAAAAGTGGGTTGGATACTGAAGGGGGATGGGAAAACTCTAACCCTAAGTTTTTGGTATAAAAACGATGAAAGATAACAAAAAATGTTGTTAATATGTGTGTAAACTTCCTATTATTGCCATCTTGCTTTTGTCATGTTGGGGGTTAAAGTTCGCTTATGCCCAGTCACTGACAATTACTTGTATAGAGTACCAACACACCTATACATTGTAGGTGGTGGGTGCCCCAATGTCACTTTATGCTTTATTCTTTTAGTGGCAATAGAATAAGGGAAGGTAGGTCACACATTGTGACCGTTGGAGTTCCCACACACCAATCTCTCTCTTCTTGCTTGATCCTTCATAACTCTTTCTCTCTTCTTGCTTTTGCTCATGCTTCCATCTTCTGCTCCACCTTTCAAGTGGTATCAGAGTAGGCATTAGAGGAGCTTCATTATCACTTGCTTTAGTCCTTGCTCCTGGGACTTGGCACACTCATTAGCAATCACTCTAGCATTGTTTAGCTTGCTCCTTAGTACTTTTTGAAGAGTTCTTGATCAAAAATTACCCATAATGCATGTTTGATGCTTTAGTGATACTATTTTGGTATAGATTGCTATATACGTTGTGGGTAGCAAATAGTGAATTCCATAATGCATGTTTAATGCTTTACTGACACTATTTTGGTGCCCAGATGTTATGGTAATGATTTGGGATGCTAGTTGGACAGTTCTTGTGTAACAAGTGGGATACATGTAAACCTTGGGGTTAGACACCTAATCACATTGACCGGGGTATATAAGGTGTACGAGTCCCAGATTAGGGCAACCAATTATTATCAAGAACATACTCTTCACTTCATCTTCAGCTTCCATGGCTTTCTTCTTTTTCCTTCTCCCTTTTCTATCTTTCTCTCTCCTCTTTTAGTCTTCCTTTCCCTTCTTCTTGCTCTCTTTCTCTCTCTTCATTTCTTTCTTCTTTCTCCTCTTAGCTTCATTCATTACAAGTGGTATCAGAGCTTCAGGCTTTGGCCCCTTTCTTTTTTCCCCTTTCTCCCTTTTCAAATCCCAAAACCCTAGTTACTCAGGTTACAGATATAAGTACAGCATGAAGGACTACAATTAGTTTCAGCTTTTTGAAGCAAGTAGGAGCTATGGTTGAGGATTCAGACATAGTTGGAGGTAAATTGGCTAAACTACCAGGTCATCACTTCTTTCCATGCAAATTTTATGGGTTCTAGGCCAAGTTTAGAGTCTCGGGAGTTAGAAGAGGATAAAACCCCAGTTACTTTTTGCCTCAACCCTCCTTCTCTCTCCTCTCCTACAAGCTGCCATGGCTGCCATCCCCTACAACCTCCTCAAGCTTGCTCCAGCCCCCTCTATGCTATCAATCACCACCAAGGATTCATCCCCTCATATCCTTAGCTTCATTTTGCACACCTTGGAGGCCAGGGAAACCCTCCTCTAAGCTCTAGGCAGTAGCCTACAATTTGTAGCACAAATTGCACTGTTGCCATTGCCCTCATTCTACCTCCTACTCCAGCTATTGGCAACTCCCTTGGCATTCCTGGCCCCCTGGTGTAAGTGGCTGAACCCTCCTTTAGCAAGATTGGCACTTCTCCCTCCGACATCAAGCTCTTGAATATGAACACCCTGTTGTACATTGTATATGGGCAGCCATTACAACTCAGCTCAAGCTTTTGATTCACCTTGCAACCTCTAGTAGCTTAGCCCTCAAGAGTTCCCTTACCCTTTTTGCATCTTTCTAACTAGATTGACAACATGGAGCTTAGCATGCATGGGATTCTTGTGGGCAGCCATGAAAGCTCCATTTGAAGCTCTCCATCTTTGAAGTTCAAGCTTGGGAACAAACATGGGAGCCCTCATCATCAGTGGAAGCATTTGAATGCTTGAAGTCTTTATCCATTGGAGTGCTTCAACCAATCGGACTTGCTTGATGAAGCAAATGGTCATCATGATGGGCTACGATTCAACCATCTTTCCCAAACACTGAAGAGATATGTCAATCTGATCTTAATCTCTCATATTTATCCACTTCCTAAGCTTAATACTTTTGTTGGAGAGATTAAAATTACATAGGCTTTATTAGCTCAACCTCTCTTTGTATGCATGAGTCTACTAAAAGTCAATACTCCATTTGCCTCCTAATGCATCATAACTAATCTTGAATCATTTGTAATTACTAACTTTAACCCCTCTTTATCTTGTGTGCCTTGGATAAATCTCAAAGAGAATCATAGACCTTTGTAAATGGGTAAGTAGTAGCTAGTGAGTCATTGGACTGCCAAGGTAATCCCTATCCAAGCTCTTGTTCATCCTTGCATCTCATGAAATGGTCCAATTTTTCCTTTCAATGCATCTCATGATGATTACTTAATGAAAGTGTTTGCCATGTATACTCCAGTTGAGGAAAAAGGCCAATGCCAGGCGAGGTGGTAAGACAAAAGAGAGGTGACTCTCCTTTACCACTTAAGACCCTGAAGGGGTGCACAACATGGCCCGAGGGGAACTTTGCCCACCTCCCAGTGATTCGGAGCCCAATACTTGTATGTAGATGTAGGTACTCTCCCATGATTTGTAGGTACTCTCCCATGATTACCACCTCTCCTAATGCAATGATTCCCCTTGGACACCCTTTCAATGCCAATGGCATCCATGTATGCCACTTGAAGTGCATGCAATCAGAAGATATGTATGGTAGTAAACTTCACTTATGCATTGATGAGACTGAGCAGATGGATATGGAATGATACTTGGGATAGTGATTAGTATGCTTAAGATTCTATTCATGTTGTTGGTTAGGCCTCTTAGCATATGACTCATTCATATAGTTCTTTTGCACTAAGGGACAGACAATGTTTTTAGTCACAGTCAAGCAAGATAGTCATAAAGATCCTATTGTAGAAAATTTTGTATTGCACCTAGGAGTAAACCCTATAGCGTCTTCAAGATGGCTTCATCCCCTCTAGTTTTAATTAAAAATCTTCCCAATTAGAGCTATGTTCTTAAAGTTATATCATTTTTTGTGCACTAGGGTCACTATGGATAGAGTGCAAACCACTCTAGAATAGACACATAAATCCCATTGCAAAAAATTCTGATCATTTACTGTCACAAATATTAATAGCTCATCTTGAAGAGGTTTTTTCCCCTCTGATCTAAATCAAAAATCTCACCAATTGAAGTTTCCTACCAAAAGTTACACCCCATTTACTGATAGTAGGTCTTGTGGACTGCATCTAGATGGTTAACCAAAAAGGAAAAAGTAAGGACCATGAAGAACTCTAGAGGGAGATTAGAGACTCTAGGACCTCCATGAATGATGAAGCAAGCTCATCACAAGATTGCCATGGTGATATGAAGAAGGAAATGCCCGATACGGATCCCTACAACCTGCTTAACCACACCCTATGTCAACATGAGCTTCGTCACATGGAACGACATAACGACATGGTCACCAATCATCGCCAAATGATGTCCAAATTTGATGAAGAAATTGAGCAAATGGCCTCTCGAACGCGATAACTTTACAAACCTTGGAGCAGCTTACCACTTTTGTTGCTCAACAAGCTACAACTTCATCCTAAGAGAAGGCAAATGACTCTAAGCACGAATCTAGACATCCACTACCTCAAGAGAGCCATTGCATGGTCCATAGGGCATACTTGGTACTAAGGGATCCCCCCTTCTACCTATGAGATTGGTGAACCCTCTCATGCGCACGGTGAGCCCCTGTTAAGCTCCCCCATTAACCATGTAGCTAATACCCCACTGAGGCCCTCTCCCACCCTTGGTAGAAGCTCTCCCACTCTCCCTAGGAGACCCCATGTAACCTATATGAATCAGCCCCATCATGGACAGTATAGTACTAATAGCCAGTATGGCAATTATGGACAACGTGGCTATAATGGATAGCATGGGATAAATGCACCACATGGTATGTATGGGCAACAAGGTATGTATGGACATCATGGGATGTATGGACAACAAGGGTTTCATGGGTAGCAAGGCCCTCATGATCTATGTGACAAGATTATCCTCACTAAGTATAATGGGAAATCTCCCTCACCATTAGATGATTTGGAGGAATGGACGTCCAACTTGCAGTCCTACTTCAATATCTACCCCTGTACAACTGGTGATTAGAAAATTATATTTGCTTCTCTCCACTTGGAAGGATTTCCCTACACATGGTGGCACTATATCAATCAAGAGAATCATTAGTTCATTGATTGGGAAGACTTTAAAATGCATATGGTCCAAGTATTTGTGTCCCTTGTGGAAAAAGAGTGGTTGGCAAGATGATGGTACACTCTTGACCAACGTAATCTCACTGTACATGAGTATACCAATCAGTTTATGAACTTAACCACGTATGTGTATAGCATTAGTGATGATGCCAAATTGCATAAGTATATCTATGGGTTGGAACCAAGTTTATCGGTAGATGTCATGGCCCAAAAGCCTACCACACTATTTGAAGCAATTGAATTGGTTGAGAGATATGCAAGGAAGTACCATACGAATGAACATTTTCAGCAAGGTTCTGGACAGCCATGTATCCCTTCAAGATCCGCCCTATATGGAGCTGGCTTTTGAGGCACTTCTATGCCTACTAATAGCCCCAAAATACCCACTTACCCCACCTTCCATGTTGAAAGAAAACTAGGCACTTTTGTGATAGCATTTGAATCTAATGCTAAGAGTACGTATGCTAAAAATAAATAGTCCACTACATCACCTTCCTATGGCTCCAGTGGCTAATGTTTCATTTCATCGGATGTTGTGAAGGAACGAAAGGAAAAAGGCTTACGCTTTAAATGTGGGGATAAGTATTCTTCTGACCATGCCCCCAAGTGCCCTTACAAGACAGTTAAGGTCAAGGTTCATAGCATGTATATCATGGGAGATCGGCACAATGATGAGGATGACCTATCCACTGACCATGCTAAGCATGTTGAGGATGTGGATCACAAGCAGTTCTATGACCCATAGGATGGGTTTCCTTTCACTACAAGATATAGGCCTCATATCGGCGTTTAAAGAGATGAAAAATTTCATAAAAAATTTGCTCTCGTCGTTGCAAAAAACTTCGGTATTAGCAATGCCATAGAATAGTCACTATTATCATCGCTATATGTGTTGCTATCAGCATTGCATATAGTGACAATTTGCGATGCTAATAGCGACGGTTACAGGGAAATTTCTTTTTTTTGTGGTAGGGCAGTAAGCTACCCTACCACAAATAGCACTATGTGCTTTATTTGGGCCATACAAAAGAGTTACAGTAAAGTGTACAATGCTCGTCAAAACAAGGTAAAGTGTACTTGAATCTATAAGATTGATACATAAAATAAATACAAGATCGCATAATGAAAGCGACGGTACAATCATGGCAAGATACAAAGGATGATAATAAGATAGTGCATAGAAAATGCCTATGTAAATCACATGACCAAAAAAGAAGAGGATGTGTGCTCCATGGATCCAAGGGCGAGCTATACATCCTCGCCATCCAAAAGTTCGTCCTGTCGCAAAGGAGTATCGAATGGACTTTACAAAAAAAAAAAACAACTACACATCAATCCACCATACAATAATGCATTTTAATTAAAATTAGTAACTACAGACAAGAAAGATGAGTGACTTACTGGGTTGCTGCATCCATACAATTGATCAATTAATGCAATGAGACCGTGTCTCTCTACATATCGAGTCTCTAGGCCAGTGGGATCACGGTTTGTAATGGAGTGCTGCAAAGAAAACAAAATACCACTGTTAGAAACACGACTGTCAGTGCAAGGGATATTACAAAAAAATAAGCAAGCAGAAAAAAGGATAAACTTACAAAGTCCTCCAGATAAGTCATGTGGCCGCCACTCCTGCCTCCAGTCGTGCCCTCGCCACCTCGCGCTACTATCTCCAATGTCCTAGAGAATCTGTAGCCTCCTCCTTGAGTCAGTGCTAGTCATCTGCGTCTAGCCACTCGGGCTTTAAGGCCCCACTCTTAAGTGCCTTGTGTGCATTCGATCATCTATGTGATATGTACGCACATATGTACTCCATCATCCAGCATGTGGGAAACCTATCTACTACAGCCGGGTATCGGAAACTCCTCATGCAAGGATGCTACTATGTAGTCCTTGCTCCCCTCCGATATGTTCTTCCAATGATCCAAGACATTGTGCCGAAAAACTTGTTGACACAACTCTCTCATACGAGGCATCACCCTTCTCCCCTCATCACATGATGATGGATCCTGTCCTATCATCTACAAGGTATCCATACCCCTTTGGGATATGCCTAAGATGTGTCCACTCCCACCTGCGACCACACTCCTGGGCATATCCAGGAGACCCTTATACATTTGGTGTACCTATGCGGGTAGTATCTCTCGGAGTAGCACCCATAGGGGTGCCACCTGCGGATGACTAAGCAAAAGCTGGAGTGACTGGAATAGACGTTCCCACATGTGTGACAAATCCCATAGGTGATACAACTCCAGTAGAATGATGAGACGGAGACACTTCGTCGGTACCTCCACAATAACCAACTGAGCCACACTCTCTTGAACCTGCATGAGAGCAAGGAGTAGCACCTATATCCTAAGCTGACCACAGGCTCATTGCATCCACGTCTTCCCAGCATCCCCCAGAACCACTCCCTTCATCCGCTAGCCCAAGTCTGGAGCGTCAACCTCGCCTACTAGAAACTGAAGCATCAAAGCACACCAAAGTAGATCCTGATGGCGTCCAACTTGGTCCACCATATCTCTGCATTGAGCCATCTGATCTGGAGACATACATGTGAAGATCTCCTATAGCTCCTTGTCGCTCATCCCTCCACTCATCATGCGGATCCAAATATCTATAAAGGTCACCTGCACATACAAAATTGATGTTAGCACAATCAATATAAATCAAGCAAAGCACGGTAATATAAATCTTCAAAAAATGATCTTACTTAAAACACATATCTTATGTACCCTTATAAGCGATTCGTCAATGAACTGAGTGGGTGGATTCTCCAAGTATGAAGTACCCTACGGTCCCATGTCAATCTCCTGACACAACTCCGCATATACTAGAAGGTCGATAGAAAGGTCATCACAAAAGGATTAGTCAACCTTGTTCTCAAAGAATTCTTGGACTCATATATTTCCATCATTGTTATAAGATTCTGGTTCCACTATATGCTCCAAGCTTTTGGTGGCCTCCACCCTTTGCAATATCCACCTCTCTATTTGTATAATGTCCTCATCTATGCTGGTAACATTTCTTTGATCATATAATCTCACACTTTGGGGAGCTGAAGGTACAACATACCACCATCGAGGTTGTCGGGGGTTTGGATAGAAAATTACATGTTCAAAATCACGTACAAGAGAGATTTAACTTTTGTGACATGTACCATGTCGTAATAAAATTCAAAAAAACATGAGTTCATGCACCTATTCATAATGGACTGGTAATACAAAAATGTCGCACAAATTTATCCATTTTTTTTCAGAATCTATTTTGAGAAACCCAGATGAACCTCGTCGAATTGTTGCCCCAAGTCCTTCAAGTACCACTTTGAACCACTGTACATTGAATAGGATCATGGAGAAGCTACGGTAATCCACCGTGATAATACTTTGCAAGTTTCCAAAACACTCCATCTCATCTATAATGGTGTTTGGACCGTTGCTCGTCATCGGCTCTCTTGCTCGAACTTTACCATGATAACATAATTTGTTGTGGAGCGCATTTTGTCGATACGCTCCACGCAAAAATACTGTCCGTAGGACCATGCTACACTATATATTTTGTACTGTACATTGAAACAGTGAATTAGTTTTTGGATATAAAATCTAGATACGATAAACCCTAAATATGTCGTCACCTTTGGACTACATCCCCTCGAGAATTCCCACTCCTCAGTTGAGACCTCTACCCATTCACGAGATACTGCGGTCAAAGCTCCATGCAACCATCACGTTGACATAAACCGCAGCATCTCCTCCATGCCCTCAGGATATCGAATCGGTCGGTGGAGCATACTACATCGAAATTTGGATGGTGCTTCTTCCCAATCTTTCATGGCTTGCTCGTACCTAACGAGCCATGTCTCCATGGAGGCATGGTGCAACATACAAAAACGATTCACTTTCTCCTCCATTTCAGCATTCATTCTTTTTTCTACCTCATTTTCAACCACCGCATCTTCTGTCAGTCTATCATCGTCCTTTAGTGACCATAACATACTATTATCTGAATTCATTGTTGGTAGCCACTGTGAAATATGCACTAATGCCTCAGACACCAACCAACCTTTAGCCATGCTACCTTCTGGTCGAGCTCGTTGTCGCACAAAGCCTTTCAGGGTTTTCATGAAGTGCTCCAAAAAGAACATCCATTGCGTATGGATAGGTCCAACAATCTCTAGTTCATCTACAAGATGCACCAGAAGGTGGGTTTGTATCGTGAACATGCTAGTGGATAGGTAGTTCTCAAAGAGACAAACCGTCTCCACTACTCCCCGCCTTGCGGATTCAATAGAGGATGTCTTGATCTTCTTTTGTGAGATCCATTGTACTAAATTTGGCAACTTGTAAATCGTCCCGCGTATTTCTGGAGTGAGGCATCTTGCAATCGCGACCAGTAGTACAATTTGCCACAAATGAAGAAGCATTATGAACAACGACTATACTCCAAATAGAAAAATATGTAGGCCACTTACAATCCATTCGTAGTACAAACCTGACATATCTTATGCCAATCATGGGATTTTAGCCCTCATAATTGGTCGTCTTTAGAAAATGCGGACATGTGAGAGAACACATCATACACATTGGATGTGGATATACTTATTTGCTTTACAAGGTGCTCTTCTTTAGTGGAAAAAACCCAAGGAATACGAGGTAGCTACAAGTGACCATCAGCACTTGACTATGGCCACGACTGCGGCCAAAACGCCTCCATCTTGCCTACCTCCTTCAAAACCATTCATGCCCTTGTAGTGTCTCTCTTTTCTATGATGTGGTCCCATAGTAAGCTTCCCACATTCTTTAAAATATGCACGGAATGTAACAAGTGGTTGATCTGTAAGTGGGTTGAATACGGCAACTCGTAGAAAATTGAGAACCGTTGCATTCCATTTGGATGTGACTCCATGTGGACCATTTTTCGCTCATACCAGCTTTGGGCATTCATTCATACTGGATGTCATTTAAGAAAACCTTCCCTCAGTTCATGAACCTCCGGCAAGAAAGTGACGTGTCCGTTTGATTCTTCTTAGGCCATACGGGGTACTATCGACGGTTTGTACTGAACTATGCGTTGATCGCCAGACCATTATACAAGCTACTGATCGTCTTCGAATGGACCGAGGCATGCCAATAAGCGTACGAAGAATTGAAAAAGGCTTTAACAATAGCACCAATTCTACAAGCCCTAGATTGGACCATTACCTTCCACGTGCACATCGACGCTTCTAAGTTCACTGTGGGGGCAGTGTTGTGCCAACTTGACAAACACAACTTAGATTATCCAGTGAGCTTTGCTAGTAGACAACTCACCGAGACGGAAATGAACTACTTGACAACAGAAAGAGAGGGTTTAGCCATGGTGTTTGCTGTGAAGAAATTCTAGCATTATCTTTTGGCCACACCCTTTTCCTTCTTCGTGGACCATCAAGCCTTGCTCTATCTCGTAAACAAACCTTGTGCTATAGGATGCATAGCTCAATGGCTCCTTCTGCTTCTAGAGTTCGATTTCTCGGTGGTAGTATGAAAGGGAAAACAACATTACATGACTGATCACGTGCCACGCATCCCCAAGGGAGAAGCCGTTGGACAAAGTATTGTTGATGAATTATCCGATGCCCATCTATTTAACTTGTCTAGCGAGAGAGAGTTATTTAAGGCTGATCTAATGCCATATTGGGTAGATGACATAGTCCAAGTTCTTGAGCACGGGCTATCTGAGCGACAATAGAAAAAGCCCGACTTAAGCGCTTAATCCTTAAGGTCCAGCCCCAGCTGATTGCAGGCCAACTCTATAGGTTGGGGCAAGATGGATTGCTGCGTAGATGCGTATGTGAGCATGAGATGTACGATGTGCTCTCGAAGGCACACAATGGCATTGTGAGAGGACACTTTAGCGGAGACACGACAACACGGAAGGTGCTGCAGTCTCAACTATGGTGGCCCATGATTTTCCGCGATGCCACACGATTCATCAAGCATTGTGATGAGTGCCAACAGACAAAAGTCCTGATTCGCAAGGATCAAATGGAGTTGACCCCAATTATTGCTCGACAACCCTTCGAAAAATGGGGAATCGACTTCATAGGACCTATTAGTCCTGCGACGTAGTACTGACAGGCCAAGTACATCATTGTGGCCACGGATTACCTCAAAAAATGGGCAGAGGCAAGAGCCACACGAAAAAACAACTCTAGGACGACTGCCAAGTTCTTATGGGAGTAAGTGATCTTGCGATTCGACTGCTCCATTGAACTGGTCAGTGACCAGGGCACGCACTTCATCAACGAAGTGATAGCACATCTCCTGTCCAGCTTTCTCATTATCCATTGCAAATCATCTCCATACTACCCTCAAGCGAACGGTCAGGCAAAATCCACGAATAAGATTCTCGTCAATGTCCTGACCAAAGTAGTCTCAGCCTCACGAAGTGACTGGGACAACAAGCTTATGGCAGCTTTGTGGGCTTATCGTACAGCTTATAAAACGGCTGTCGGTCAAACCCCGTTCAGGCTGACCTATGGAATAGAAGCAATCCTATCCTTAGAATTCTTTGTTCCTAGCCGTAGAATAGCCCTTCAAGAACGATGGGAAGGGAAGGAGGCATGGACACAATGCCTGGTTGAGCTTGAACACCTATCAGAAACTCATCTTCTAGCCACCCACGCGCTTATCTATGAGAAAGCCTGATGCAAGAGTTGGTTTGACAAGCATGTCAACACGAGTTCAAACAGGGTGACTTAGTGCTCCTTTACTCAATTAAGGGGCATAAGCAAAAAATGAAATTCAGAGGTTTTGAACCCTTAAAGGTTTGTGCAATCAACCGCATAGGCAATGTCGAACTCGAAACCTTAGATGGGGAGGGAATAGGCTTTTTCAATGGCAATCGTGTCAAGAAGTACTACCCTCCCACCCATCCTTTGCACGAGCCCCCGATGTTGGAACCATCTATCAAAGTACGAGTGGCCACAATCATGGAAATTGATGATGAGGATGAGGAAGCTGTAGAGCCCGCATACCTCCACATAACGGTCACTGCAAAACAAACCTACTCTTTCAACGCTCTGATCGATGTGAGGGAGTAGACTGCAATGTCCTAACTCACGATCATTGGACCAAACTTGGCAGCCCACCACTTCAGCCCACGAATGCTAAATTGAGCCCATATGGGGCCCATTCCTACGCACTCCTCGGCAAGTGCAAAGTAGCCATTTCTATCGAGTCTGAGACTATTGCAATGGTTTTTTACATATTGCCAAATGTTAAAGACGCAGGCACAGAGTCACTGCTGGGGTGAACTTTCAAAAAGTAGACTCACTACAATGTTGATTATGAGTCGCAGTGCATCCACCTCACAATAGGCAATGTTCGCATTGTCACAGCTTTCAGCAAGGGCTGCGCAACTTCACCACCGTCTATAAAGCCATCGATAGTATTCTCCATGACCAAATCTATGGAGGGGGGTCGTGCGCGGCCATTACCTTCTAGAATTCACGAATCACAGCCCACAGTAGCAAAACATTAGGCTCAACAGCCTAGATTTCAATGGAAGCCCAAACAGCCGCAACTGCCGCCTAGGAGTCAACATTTCTATACTTGTAGGACCAAAAACTCTAGCCTTAGGAGGCTAAGACGCAGTAACAGAAAGCACCACATGATCAAGCAAAGATGGGTCCCTAAAGCCCTCTTACGTGCGCAAGGCTACTATGAGGAAAATACTTGCCTATGGATCCCTAAAGCCCACATGCCCAAAGGCACCACTCATACACCGCCCTCATGCTTGCTCAAACCGCGTTCCATCAACCCTCAAAACTGCAAGCCGCAGTACTCTCCTGAGCCACAACCATCCGCCCTATCCACACCTAGACCCAAGGGAGTTCCACAAGTCTATCGGCCCAAACCACAGGCTCTGTCACAAGAGTCATCACCCGCCGAAGTCAATCCGCCTCCCCAGTTCCAACCTGAATGCAGCAGCCCGTCCGTCATGGCTGCCCCCAATCCACTCAACATCCAAACGGCCCAACCACAAACTCATGAACCCTCCCAATTGCCCATCTTTGTTGTCAAAAGTGCTTGTTTTGTCAAACCTCAACCACCTGTCGGCCTTATGCCCTCCTATGAACGAAAATCCTTCCTAGCGCTAGCTGTTGACCTTGCGGAGGACACCGGGGATGACGTGGTGGGATGCATTAAACGACTCGATGCCACCTTCATGTCGCTATCCCTCAACTACGATCGCTTGGACTTAGGTCTATTGGAAGAACCCTTTGCAACGGAAGTGCGCAATATGCCTTGCTCTTAGGAGACCTTTGAATTCGCATTTGCAAAAGCTTCTCGCTCTGCTACTGAGCTGCTCAACAGCGAGATCTCCAAAGAGCAAGCCATTAAACAATGTCTCATCACATCCTATGATCAATGAACCACTTCTGCTATCACTGATCAAGAAATCACCGAGTTATCCAAGCTCGCTGATACTAACTCCACGTTTTTGAAGCATTGGTACACTCTTAGGCTGCAATGGGAAGTTGAGGGGTGCCACATAATGACCAATGCTGAGTAGCGCCGCGCAATCAAAACAACAGAGTACGACCCCAGCTACGTCATGCCAACCTCGTATCGAGTATTAACCACTCTTCGTGGTCGACCCATGGAAGAGCACATCAAGGGGCATCCCTACCTTGACCACCTCTTAACAGAGGAAGAACTCCACATTGCAAGTTGGGTCGATTCTGGCGATCTCCTAACCGATGTTTTGACATACATCATGCACGTGGGTATCCGTCCATTCGTATTAGACCGTAAAGCTCAGCTAGAGTACAACCCCAACTTCTATGCTTGGCTCCTGCGCAAATAGACTGACACTCTTTATGCTGAATGCCCTTGTCCTCTCAACCTCCAATCCTGGGACGGATTCTTCTCGTTCCAAAGGGGAAGGGGGTAAGGTGAAATTTAAAAAGTGAACCACGTATGAAATGTCAATAAAATTTGAAATATAATGGTAAAATGCAATGGTAAAAGTCTGAAAAGAAAAGTTAAGGCTATACTCAAATATTTTAGATCAATAAAATCTGCTACGCTTTTCTTCTTTCAGCAAGTTACTTGTCAAGAAGCACTAATAGTGGAAATGGCTGAACTTGCAGGCATCGATCATGGCAAGCCAGGATAAGGCTGGCAAGCTCCCCTTCTCGGAGGAGGAGGAAGCGAAGTACGACCTCACAGTGGGGACTAGAGCCTTTAACTAGTTGAAGTTCCGTCACATCTTCAACCTTGAAGATGTGGCCATCGAAGAGCCGGCAGTGCGCTAGATCATAGACCAGTGCCATCTGGAGAAATACCTAGACGCAATGGGCCAGAGGGTGGACTACACCCAGTGCACCGACTTTTTGCACACCTTTAACAGAAACAAAGGCACCATCATGGTGCGCGAGAATGAAGCCACCTGGCAAGTACAGATTGAGCTGACCCCGGAATTGGTGGAAAGGGCACTGGGGCTGCCAAATAAAGTGGAAAGAAAGCCAAAGAGGGACGTCTACGCCATGTTGGGAATGGACAAGGTGAAGGTCCATACCAACGATGGGATTAGCTTGGCAGACATCCCAAACCCAGATATCCAGCTACAAGCAAAAATGGTACACACTTTGTTCTCGAGCCAGAGGTACAATAGCATAATGAGCTAGATCAACATGCCTCTGCTCAACAACATTGCGGCACAATCACTGGACGAGGTAAATCTGAATGGGTTTGTGAGGAGAACCATAGAGGCTTTGGCTAAGGCTCTAGCAACGGGAGGAAGAGCTGCTGGAGGAGAATCCCCATCGTCCAGATCAACACGCAAGGCATCGTCCTCCAAAGCCTCAACCATAGGGTTTGGAGGCGTCCTTACTGCCATAATCTGAGAAGCACTAGGGCAAGGACGGGAAGAAGAAGATAAGAAGGGAGACGAAGAAGGAAGTGACGAGTCACCGTACAATCCCCACCTCACACAAAAGAACAGCATAGGTCTTTAGATGAAACAGAGACTGACGAAGACGAAGAGGGAGAGTCCCAGGGTAGCCCATAGAGGCACATAGAACAAAGAACGAAAGCCCTACATGGAAAGAGGGAAGAAGAGTGCAAGAAAAAAGAAAAAGAAGATTTGGAGAGGGCTCAGAGGGAGTTGCTCAGGGATGAGGAGGAGAGAAAAAAGAAGGCTGAAGAGGAGTTGAGAAGAAAGGAAGAGGAAGAAATAGCGCTAGCCACCCGTCGCTCCATCGAGGAGTAGCACAAAAGAGACAAGGAGGGTGCAAAGAGCCCACACAGAATAGAAGCACCTGGTTTCAGTACCAGTGTGCCGAAAATCGCACCCCCGTCCCCAGCAGAAGGAAAAGGCAAAGAACCAATGACGCCAACTCCCCCTCTCTTCGTACCTACCACACCAACCACTCTCATCATGACAATGCCCACTACCAACGCAACCCAGGGCTCCACTCCAAAGGTCGATGAGAGCAATATGGTCACTTGGCCGCAGTTCCTGGTGGAAAGGGAGTTGGCAAGAGAAGCGGGTGTGGCCACCCTAGCGTCAGGAGTGAAGAGGGCAGCCACGGATGATATGGAGCCAAGGCCAGAGCTTAAAAACAGAAAACAGAAGCCGCTATCACCACCACCACCATGTCCCATCCCCCACCTCCAGCAGGCCAATACGATGAATACGTTAATTAAGGAGCTGCTCTCGCAGCTAGAAAAGGCCAAGGAAGAAAAGAGAATTGCCATGGAAGAGTTGGCAACAGAGCGAGAATCAAGAGCCATTCTCTAGCTGGAGAAAACTAAGCAGATAACAGAATACCAAAGGGAGATTGCTGTGCTAAAGGAGGAAGCCAGCAATAGAGATGTAGAAGAAGCAAAAGCCCTAAAGGAACGTGATGCTGCCTGGGAGAGAAGAAGAAAAATCTTAATGGAATGCCTCAATGGAGAGAGGGAGACCACTGCTCACCTGCGGCGCAAGAACGACCATCTTACTGCAGTCAACCTGGAGGCACAAAACCAGCTTGAGAAGATCAAACAGGAGACTGCAGAGCTAGACCAACTAAGAGAAGAGCAGGTGCGAAGGATGCAGGTGAAGCTAGATCAGCTCAATGCATAGATCGCCAATGAACACCAGGAGCAATCCCGCCTACATTGCGAGCTCGAGGACCAGGAGCAACGACTCATGGCTATGACCCTCCATCAAGGGGAGAGCCTGGAAGATATGGAAAAGAGAGCGAAGGAATGGGCTGATCACAACGAAAGGAGGGTGCAAGACCTGGCATGCCGACTGGCCAAAGCAGAAGGAGATAGAGTGTTGGCTGAGAATCAGGCAGAGGCTGCCCAGCTCTCTATGATAACCTAGCAGCACACCTTTCTCAACACATTGCTCCACTCCACCAAAACGGAAGGAAACGAGGCCCATGATCAGCTTTGCAGAAGAAGTTAGCCATTGCACGCAGAGACCTAACAGCAGGCTTGCACGTACCACTGCAACTAGGAGACCCGCCACAGAGCCTGGAGGAGCAAAGAAAGTACCTTGCACGGGTAGGCCTGACGGAGTAAGAAATCGATGAACTTGGCTTTACAGAAGAGAAGGCGCAAGAAGACGTGCAAGCAAAAGGGGGTGAACCAAAGTTTAATTTGGGACCTTAGGAGGAGGACTATGTCCCACCACCCCCTCCTCCACGACAAGATGAAGTGCAACCCACTGACACATCTACTGAGAGGAAAGCAGCCCTGGCTAAGCGCAGGAGAGAAATGGTAGAGAAGGCACGGAAGAAGCTGAACGTTAGACCTGTTCCAAGACAACCTGCCCCTCTCCCACTGCGCCCTGAGGATCTCCCCGCTGAATTCCATGCAGAGTTCATTATCTGGGAACAACAGGAATGTGCCCGTGACCCTTTCGACTTGAGCTTTGAGCTTCCCACTACACTAAATAGAGTAATGCCCATTGAACTTGTAAACGATGTAATCGCTATGGGTGGAAGGCTCAAGGACAAGTGGCTAGTGGAGCGAGAGGCCAACCCAACTGCTTGGGGAGCCGAGGATATCGAATTTTGGCATGATAAAGTCCTCCAGGTGCCTAGATTGGTGGAAGGTTATAATTGCCAACCCACCTGGGGGAGACACATTTTTGATGTCAACCTTGACGCTTGGATGGCATTTTGTAACACCCTCCCTTTTGAGAGAAACGACCCCACTTTCATGCCATATCCTCGAAGGGTAGGCATGGATTTTAATCCGTCCATCCACGGCAGGTTCGACTTCCCTATCATCTATAATGCCAATAGCACCTCCTATAAGGATGCCCTTGTATTTACCCTCCCTAATTTGTACAGTTCTATAGATAGATTCCTTAGTGAGTTCACATTCTGCCCTGACCCCACCTTCATAACAACCTGTAATTATCTTAGGCTAATTAGGGTCCTAATCCACCAAGAGCTTGCAGCTCAAGAATGCCACCTCCCACCCCTTTACTTCGACCCCAACGCCATAGATAGCAGCACCATGACTCGCCTCATGATACGCGCTACACTTTTGTCATCCTTCTGTGTTGCACTGCTTGAGGATATGAGTGATAGCAAATTCACACAGTGCAACCACCCCTTCCTTTCCACCACCACTCTCAAAACTCACCTCAATCTGAAGGGCTATTTGCTGAGTCGCAGATTCCTTAACAAAGCCCCCCGCCCCCCACAATCCCCTACCCGCCATTCGGATGATGAGGATTAAACTCCCATCATGCCCTTATACCACATGCGTCTATGTATAGCCTCTTCAAAAAAAAAGAAAAAGAAAAAAAAAGAAGAGGGTGAACTGGAAAGAGGCAACAATAGCAAAGAATAGCAAAGCCAAGGTATGAATCTACTACTAAGCAAAGATAAGAGAGAGAGGACTTCACATGATCTGCTTGCAACTTCCCTTCGCCTTGTTGTGCACCACAGCCACTGCACCTAGGGTTCTCCCTAGCCCCCTCCCCACTTCACACTTAGGGCACATCAAGGGCAGGACTTTCAGACATGTCACCCTAAGACTTGCACCACACCTCCAACGACACACGAACTAGGTCCTCAAGTGTGGGACATTACCAAGGGCTTGCCCAAGGTTAGACCCATCTCCCAGTTCCACTGCCATGGGCACCACGCACTACACGCAGAGGCAGACACACCCCTTAGGGAGTGCACAACTTTTCTTGCAGGTTATGTTCGAGTTTCCAGAACCGGCTACTCAGCTGAAGAAGATCACCCACGGCATCCTTTAATGACCAAAACTTTTTTCATGTGCCGGACATGACACCATTGCTGCTGTTTCAGGAGTTTTTCTGCATTGGAGTGGACGGACCAACATGATTCATGTCGCCAACGATCTGCCTGCTGATGTCTACCATGATTAAACCAAATCAAGCAAAAGGAGTACTTGGTAATAGATCTGCCATTGGCATAGATCTTGGAACCTCATCGTCCAAAGATGCATGCCTAACGCCTCAAGATCTACGGATCGCTTATTGATTCCACAAGCCTGAAGATTTTCAATGCAAGGTTTATGATCTTCAACACAACACTGAAGACCTTCAACTCAAAGACAAAGATCTTCAAATCAAAGACACAAATTTTCAAAGCGAAGACAAAGCATATCTTTGTCACGGTAGAGTTCGGGGGGGCTTCTCCAGGATAAATCTTTCCAATACCATCCGCCTAAGAAATTGCTTATTGATCAAGCATTTCTGATGCTCTAGGACGACCAACTACATATTTTCCACTAGCCAACTGGAACCCCAATCAGCCATCGCAGAATGGAAGCCACAATTGTGTGAGAAATGCCGAGCATCTTCATGAAGCCTACAGCACGTCGAAATCTCTTCTGGTCATCGTCATTAAACTCCATGACCTCTCATTCACACGATCGCCTTTGAATCAACGTCATCTACCTACCAATTCTGCCTAGCAGCAGACCTAACTAGCCACTACTTCCCACCGTAGTGCCATGGGACTGGCACTTGGCTAGGAGGGGGGTAATGTTTACCATGTTTACCGTAGCACAGAGGAGCGAAAAAAAGAAAAAAAAAAGAAAAAAGCAAAAAAGGCGCAGGATAAAAGCAGAAAAAGGCTCCTTGACCGGTAACCAAACCCTGAAAAATTTAAATGCTCGGGCACGACCCTCAGAAAGTCTCAGTGTCGCCCCAAGACAACAAAAGAGTGAAAGGCGCACCATTAAATGTGGAAGCATTCCCGAATCCTTGTAAAAGAGCGCTAGGCTCGCTCCTGTGCAAAGTGTACGCATTAGTTAGGAATAGGATAAACTAGAATGGTGGGAAATGGGAAAAAGGGCCTAGGCTACGGCCGGCCATGTAAAAAAGGGAAAAGGGGATGACAGCCCAAAATAGATTTAGGGCTTTGTATATAAAGTTGAAAAGTGAATGAGAAGATCATTCTTTTGGTGTGTGGCAAAAAGAGTCTTCTTCTTTCTCTCTTCTTCTCTCCTTCTTGCTTGTGTGTGCTCTTGAGAGAGGGAGTGTGAGAGTGTGAGGGAGTGAGTGTGTGGGAGTGAGGGATCAAGAGGGTGAAGCTCTTCACCATCTCCTCTTCTCTTCTTCTCTTCTCTTCTCTTCTCTTGCGTGCACGGCTATGGAGGATGGAGCTTGGAGATGGAGGATGATTGAGGATGCTTGAGCTAGCATCAAGAATCGTGGAGCTACTAGAGTGCAAGAGAGAGGAGGATACTCAATCAAGCATCAAGGTAAGCTCACTACACTTGTAGGATCAACGGCGCGTCGGCTAGGTGAGAGATAGCCATTAGAGCTTGCTTGGAATGCTTGAAGCAATAAGCGGTCTGTGGGTCTTGGCGGTTGAGTGAAAGCTCCCACAGTTATCAGACCACGCATTATATGGCAGGTGACGCGGTTGATATGGGTAATGAGAAGAGTAGTCGAGACCCATCTACCACTATTATCTTGGATCAATCAGTTGATTCAAAGACATGTTATGCGTACGCCTCTTACTGAATATGCAGGAGATATGGATCATAACTTGATGCATTTAGTTTAGACTGAGTGCCCTGTCTTTCCCCTTGGAGTGGAGTGTGTGTTTGTATATCTGCCTTCTTCCAATGAGGGATCTATATGAGCAGTTTTGCTGGATTTCTTTAGGCCAAGAGGGCCAGTTGTTTTCAGGTTTTAATGATCTATTTCCTTAGACCAAGAGGGCTAGCTAGTTTGCAATAAAATGCGTTATTACTTTAGGCCAAGAGGACCCTATGTCTATTTGGTGCAGGTACAGTTAATGGGGTTTTGTTGTAGTGATTGCATCATACAAGTTGACGAAGTCACTGGCTTTGCTACGAAGGAGCTTATTGTGGCAATTCCAGGTGGTTTCTCCCCTTTCCAAGTCTTTTTCCTTAAACAATTAATGATATATGTGCATGTAAGGGTTACTTTCTTTTGTTTGTTGGGGATCGACACTCGAGGCATGAAGTCCTAGGATTAGACTCTGTATGTCTGGTGGAGGTCTGAGTAGTCATTGCCTCCTGCAAGGCATTGTCAGGCATTGTAAGACTTGTTTTAGATGGGAGTTCTAGTGACCCTGTTCTGTTGACCTGCTAGGCGGCTATTCT
The DNA here is from genome assembly GCF_053477565.2 of Lygodium microphyllum. Lineage (NCBI taxonomy): Eukaryota > Viridiplantae > Streptophyta > Polypodiopsida > Schizaeales > Lygodiaceae > Lygodium > Lygodium microphyllum. Next base: position 26,473,197 of record NC_141161.1, on the reverse strand, counting down.
AGGAGTTCTTATTAGTTGTGAGGCCATTAGAGAAGCTTGCTAGAAATCACCAAACCGAAACAAAACCTTCACTATCTGAAATACAATATATGAATACATGGAGGTGTGTAATAAGGGATTCTAACCCCTATAAAAAATAAAAATGGAAAGAAAGAAAAATCCTTGAGCTGTTGTTTATCACCTTGCGAAGGCCTGGTAGGTTCCTGGGGATGAGACAAGACCTAGGGCCGATGCCTTGTCTTTCTAGGGGTGGCTTCTAGCTGAAAAAATAAGAATTAAAGAAGGTTGGAGCGAAAATAAAAGTGAGCGTTAGAAAAGGATTAAGTGTCACCCTGCGCGGGCTTGGTAGGTTCTTGGGTACCAAGACAAGACCTAAGGCCGATGCCTTGCTCTCCTTGGGTCACTACGCTCAGGTCCCTCCTTTTTACACGCTCGAGTATGGTAAATAAGAGGCTAAAGACCCAATGTGCTAAAAGATAATATTTGTTGATCAGGCTATAGGAGTCCTCACCTAGTAGGAGCTCCTAGTTGAGTTGTCCTTAGTTAGGTAGGTAGTTCATACCACCACTTAGGATGACCTCTTTGATGGTTATTGTTAGCTTGGTTGTGTTAGAGCAGTTGGTTAGTGACTAGCTTTCCACTTTCTGTCAGATTATGCTAGGCCTACTCCTCATGGATTTCATGCCTTGGTTTTGACAAGGGGGTAGGGTGAGAGCTGTGTTGTGTATCTATTTTGTATCAGCTTGATGCTCTTTGTGGTTGTGTTTATGTGTAGATTTGTTTGTGGGATTCGACGGGATGAGTCGCCCTATCCCGTGGTTGCCAATGAAAGATGATTTTTGATGTCGAGAAGTGCTTAAAAATAGACAAAAATTCCAAATTTCAGGGGAAAAATAGACTTCGTCGTCGAAGGCGGCGGTGGCAATTAGTACGATTTTAAGCGGCAATGCCCGAAAATGCTTAAAAGACCCACTGGACGACAGTTAGTGAATTTCCATAAATTTTTAGCATATCAGATTAGGACCCTGGGAGATGCCCAGGAGTGGAGGATTTCAAGACAGACGCCCAAGATTTTTTGGACTGCGAATTGGGTACCGGACATGGGAGATAGGATGTCCGGGAGGCCAAGAACCAAAGGCAAGTGGAAATGGGACTTAATAAGTCCAAAAGGCATGCCTTTTGGGGGCTCCCTTTAGGGAGCCCCACAAAAAAAAAAATATTTTGAGGGGAGGAGTCATTTTTTTCGGACGATCAGGAAGAAGGCGCCATCTCCCTAATCATTGAGGGAGGCTATGGGGGCTGTAAGCAACCCCCCCAACCGACTGGATGCCTGAGATACACTTGATCTTCGCTACCCATTGCTCCAGATCATGCATCAAATGGTTGGTCGGTTGTGGAGATCAGATTTCAATATTTCTCTCTCCTCCATCTCTCTCCTGCAAGGGGCAGTTCTTGCATGTTCCTCCGTGTGAAGAAGAATGAAGCTCGATTGGTGAATGCTCATCCGACGGCGCAGTACCGAATCGCTTCCAAACCGAAGGTGGGCTGAAGATGGCAGTGTGGAGATAGGCTGAGCATCAAACGGGCCCTAGTTTGCAGACCCGCAACAAGTTTCAAAACTCAAAATAATAAAAAGTACATGGTAATGGCATTTTTACAAAGAAAATGGCTCTTTTTTCACATTTGATGGGGTTAACAATGTTCTTATGGGCTGAAAATTGATGGGCATGTTGTTTATTGCTAGTTTTCTATTTGTATAATAAAAAATTCAAAAAACATACACTTAAAGTGTGGAAAATAAATGGAAAAACCCAAAAAGCACGATTTTTAGAGGAAAAATGGAGTTTTTGGGCTTAAAATCGAAAAAGCATGAAACAAAATACCAATTAAATCTACATGTTTGATGTTTAAAGACTCAAGAGCCACAGTTCTAAAATAATGCTAAGAAAATATATAAGAAAAAATATTTTTTCCCCTTTAAAGAAAATATTTTTTTTAAAGGGAAAAAAATAGGGAACAGATAAGGAAAATTATGGATGTGTCTGTGAGTGTATAATGAGGATAAAGCATGAGGGTTTGCCTCAGGTTATTCCCATTTATATGTTTTTGTGAGTATTTATTGCTTATTTCGTGTGAAATACACATGAAATCACCCCTTTACCTATGCAACGAGGCAAAACCTTAAATGATAGGGGAGGAGGGAAGTTTGAGCGCTGAAATATAATATAAAATCTGATGCATTTGCTGCATTAAAGGTCACCACAAAAGGATGAGTCCACCTCGTTCTCAAAGAATTCTTGGCCTCTTGTCTTTCCATCATTGTTACTTGATTTTGCCTCCTCTATATGCTCCAAGCTTTGGGCAGCCTCTACCCCTTGCAATATTGACATCTCTATGTGCATATTGTCCTCATCTACAGTGGGAATATTTCTTTCATCATATACTCTCGCACTTCGGGGAGTTAAAGGTACAACATACCACCATCGAGGTTGTCAAGGGTTTGGATAGAAAATTACATGTTCAAAATCACATACAGGAGAGATTTAACATTTGTGACATATACCATGTCATAATAAAAGTTTAAAAAACATGAGTACATGCACCTGTTCACAATGGGTTAGTAATACAAATGTGTCGTGCAAATCCCTCCATCTTTTTTCAGAATCTATTTCGAGAAATCTAGATGGACCTCGTCGAACAGTTGCCCTAGCTCCTTCTAGTACCACTTTGAACCACTGCACATCGAATAGGACCGTGAAGAAGTTACGGTAATCCACCGTGATAATACTTTGCAAGTTCCCAAAATACTCCATCTCTTCTACAATGGTGTTTGGATCCATGGCTCGCTGACGGCTCTCTTGCTTGAACTTTGCCATGACACCACAATCCGTTGTGGAGCACATTTTGTCGATACGCTCCACGTGAAAATGTCGTCCATGCGACCATGCCGCACTATATATTTTGTATTGTACATTGAAACGGTTGATTAGTTCTCACATATAAAATCTAGATATGATAGCTTATAAAATATGTGGTCACCTTTGGACTGCATCCCCTCGAGAATTCCCACTCCTCATTAGAGACCTCCACCTCTCTGATTGCGATCAAAGCTCCATGCAACCATCGCATAGACATAAACCGCGGCATCTTCTCCATGCCCTTGGGATATCGAATTGGTTGGTGGCACGTACTACGTTGAAATTTGGATCGCGCTTCTTCCTGATCTTTCTTGACTTGCTCGTACCTAGCGAGCCATGTCTCCATGGAGGCATGGTGCAACATAAAAAAACGATTCACTTTCTCCTTCATTGCAGTGTTCATCATTTTTTCTACCCCGTTTCCAACCACCACATCTCCGGTCAGTCTATAATCATTCTTCAGCGACCATAACATACTATTGTCTGAATCCACCGTTGGTAGCCAATGTGAGATATGCACTAATGCCTCGGACACCAACCAGCCTCCTTCAGTCATACTACCTTCTGGCCAAGCTCGTTGTCGCACAAAGCCTTTCAGGGTTTTCATAAAGCACTTCAAGAAGAACATTCATCACATATGGATAGGTTCCACAATCTCTACTTCCCCGACAAGATGCACTAGGAGGTGGGTTTGTATTGTGAGCATACTACTGGGCGGGTACTTCTCAAAGAGACAGACCATCTCAACTGCTCCTCACCTTGCGAATTCAATAGAGGATGTCTTGATCTCCTTCTGTAAGATCCATTACACTACATTTGACAACATGTAAATCGCCCCACGTATTTCTGGAGTGAGGCATCCTGCGATTGTGATCAGTAATACAAACGGCCACAAATGAAGAAGCATTACGAACAATGACTACACTTCAAATAGCAAAATATACAGGCCACTTATAATCCATTCATAGTACAAACCTAACATATCTTATGCCAATCATGGGATTTTAGCCCTGATAATTGGTCGCCTTTAGAAAACACGAATCTTAGAGAATGCATCATACCCATCGGAGTGCGGATAGACCTGATAATATGCTTCATAAAGCACTCTTCTTTAGTGGACAAAACCCAGAGAGGGCGAGGCAGTTGCAAGCGACCATCGGTAATTGAATGCGGCCAAAGTCCCTCCATCTTGCCTACCTCCTTTAAATCCATTCGTGCCCCTACAGTGTCTCTCTTTCCTGTGATGTGGTCCCATAGTAAGCTACTCACATTCTTGAAAATATGCATGGAATCTAGCAAGTGTCTGATCTGTGAGTGGGTCCAATACGATAACTCATAGAAAACTAAGAATCGTCTCATTCTATTTGGATTTGACTCTGTGTGGACCATTTTCAGCTCGTACCAGCTTTGGGCATTCATTCATGCTAGAGGTCTTCTAAGAAGACCATCCCTTAGTTCATGACCCTTCGGCAAGAAACGTATGTGTCCTTGATATACCATCTTCTTCATGGTTCGTGGCCTTTGGGAGTCTAAACTGCGGCCCACACATTGGACATGCATGATAACCTGAGGTAACCAGACCTATCCCAACACCTCTATTTAGTGAACACAAACTTGAATGAGCTATGATAGATATGACCAATGAGAATGAAAGCCTACTTACATGAGCACTCCTCAAATCTTGGAAAGCCATGCATAGTCCACATGAGAATAGCTCGTATATTAGCGGACCGTAGACCATCACGCTTGCTCATATCTTCCACGCTGACCCTCTCCTCCCACAAAATCTTAAGCTCATTGACTAATGGATGGAGATAGACATCAATATTCTTGACTTTGTAGCAGCCAGGAATGAGCAAGCTAAGAATGAGGTGTCCTTTCTTCATAGAAAGCCATGGCGGGATGTTGTAGTTAACAAGCACTACATGCCACACACTGTAAGATGTTGAGTGAAGACCAAATGGGTTCATGCCATCCATAGCAAGACCGAGCCGAAGATTCCTTGGTTCTCGTGCAAAGCCTGGAAAGGTAGAGTCAATATGGCTCCATGTACATGAATCCATTGATATTTGTTGGACTCCATTTGTGGATCTATTCTGCGCATGTCACGTTGTCAAGCTCACCCAAGCCCGACGTACAAAATATGTGTTGTATATGGGGGATAAGTGGAAAGTGTCTAAGAACTTTTTGAGGGATGGTTTGCCCTTGCAAGTCTTGTCGATACCTGTGAGCACCACACTTTGGACATGTCTCCATAGTCTCGTACTCTCCTCAAAACAACATGCGATCATTGACATATGCATGGATGCTGTTGTAGTCCATGCCAAGCTTTTGTAAAACATGTCGTGCATCATCACGAGACTCAGACATGGTATTTCCAAGTGGTAATATATGATACTTTAGCAACCTGAAAAGAAATCATAAAACACCTTGAAAAGGCACAATTTTTTAAAATAATGGTGTCGAAAAGAAATCAACGAAGCATACGTAGAAGGTACATGAACAACTCGGTCATACTCACATCGCTCCACCCGTATTTTGCTTGCACACTTAGGAGTGCAAGTAGCGTCTTCAAGCAAGATACTCGGCACCCATCATATAATGATATGGATGCTTCCTCTCTAAGTGGATTAGATATCTCGGTATCCATGGGCATCATTGTATCGATCATTGCCTCCATCTCAGGCTTCAAGATTGTAGGAAAGTATGAAAGGCTGTCTGTCTCATCTAGTATTGATGGTATAGACTGGGTAGTGCCTTCCAAGTGGTGGATTGGCTCGGGCACTCCATCCATCACATGCCTAACTATTCGCAATAGGTGCACTCCTCCTTGGGATGAGACATTACCTTCCTATATAAATTTTGCAGTCACATCCACTGTTGTTGTATATGATATCCAATTAGTTTGCAAATATAATGCATGATTGATACACACTTTTCTTACACTTTGCTCAAAGTGTGAGATTGCTTGATCAATGATCTCCGATTGAAACTTGCCAAAGCATCGTATGTGTTCTATAGATAGGCGACACTTTTGTTTGATTGTCAACCTGAATTGAGAGCAAGGACACGGGACACATTGATTAAGATATGCATCACAATCTTGAACATCATGACCTTCATCGTTTTCCATTTTTTCTACGTTACGACAAACAATTTGTCTAAGTTTAGGCAAGGAAGTGGTGGCTTTTGAGGAAGACACCTCTTGCTCTCCAGATTTGTCATATGTTTGATGTGTCGTATGCTAGGTGCTAAAAGGCTTTGTTGCCTAATTTGTCATTGTTGGCTAGTAAGGCTCATGTAGTGATGTGGTCTCTGTTGCATGGTGTGTAAGGTTTGATAATATTTTTGATGATAAGGTCCATTTTTCATAGTCTCTTTTCTTTGTCTAAGCTATGATTGTAGGGGTTTCTAAAGTCAGTCAATATTTGGTCTCTCTATTTTTCAAAATTCTTTATGTATTTTGTGATTTCTTTGTATTTTCAAATTTCTTTTCTTTGTCTAAGCTATGATTGTAGGGATTTCTAAAGTCAGTCAATATTTGGTCTCTCTATTTTTCAAATTTATTTGTGTATTTTGTGATTTCTTTTATTTATTTATTTATTTCTTTATGTATCTTGTGTTACTTTGTTAGAAATTTTCAAATTTACTAACTTGCAAGTGTATGTAGGTGCATCATGCACAACTAGGCTTTTGTTTTCCACAATCAATGTGATTCAAAATAAATGCAAGTATCTTCATGATGATAGTGCTCAAACTTCCAATTTAATTATGACATATGCAAACAAGCATTCAATCACAATTTTTATAACACTACACAATGTGTGAACTCCCTTTTTTGATGATCCAACCACTTGTGAGTGATTTTGTAGGCTAATTAAGGTGAGATCCTAGTCTTCTTAGGGTTGTCATCTCTTACATGTAGTCACTTTTGATGACCTAGCTGCATGAGGTCCAAGGGCTGGTCTATCACTATTAGTGCTACGTCCACTCAAGTTGTTCTCACCACAAATGGTTCCAAGTGAGCTTAAGAATAGTTTTAGGTTGACTACTCAAGTTCACTTCTCGAGGTATGAAGGGGGCCTTTAGCACTTACTTTGGAAGTGAGTGTATCAAAAGTGTTGGCATAATCTCTTTTGCCTCTACCTAACACTTTGAAAGCACTCCTAAAGGTGTCCAAACAAGTGAGTTGAGTTGAGCTTCCGATTAGTGAAGACTTGGTTACTCCTTCTCAAGTGCAATGGCCCTTGTGACGTGTCAAGGTGTAGGGAGTTTCTTTCACCAAGCTTTTAACCATGAAATGTCATCTTGCATGACTACTGTCTCTCTTTGTTTTTCTCTACCCATTATATTTTCTCGTTCATTCTTCTCTCTCCCTCCCTCCCTCCCTCTCTCCCTCTTTCTCTCTTTCTTTATTATGTTTCATATTTGTTCCCTCTCTCTCTCTCTCTCGTTCTTTCTTCCTTTTCCTTTCTTCTTCTCCCTCTCTCATTTCCTCTCTTTCTTCCTCAATGTACCTCATTCTCAACAAAAAATAACAAAAGAAAATGGGAAAGAACAAGAACAAAGCAAGAGGGAGCAATGTACTCACTGCAAAGGCTCGAAGATGGATTCTTTATCTCATCTTCGCAATGGCTCCTCTTCGCCCTTCGTACACTTCCTTCTCTTCTTTGCGAATGGCGGCACAGCGGCAGCGGTGATGGCAGTGGGGAGAAGCTCTCCCTTGTTCTCTTTCTCTCTTTCTCTCCCTCTCCCACCCTCTTTCGCTCTTTGCTATTTGTGCTCTCTCTTTCGCAAAATGCCACACTCGGGTTTCAGCCACGGTTTTTTTGTCTGAGTACTGTCGCTATTTTGTGAAACCGCGGCCAAATCCTGAGTGCGGCATTTTGCGAAAGAGTTTGTGAAAGAGAGAGTGGAAATAGCGACGCCACTAATTTTCATCGAAAATCGGCATCGCTATTCCCCCCTTCCCTTGTAGTGATTGTTTTGTATTTATTTACTACAATTTATGGACAACAATGTTGAATATTGTTTAGTGCTAATACTCCTAAGGGTGGTTTTAAATGCAGTGATATAGAGAGTGCTTTACTTATAAAAGAAATAATTAGAAGGAATATTGACATAGCTTGCACTTCCCATGCACTAATTGTTAGAGGAGAAAATGATGGAAATGGTAATAATAACTGTGGTAGAGACTCACAACCCAATAGAGGCAAGTCTTAGTGTTTGGACAGTCTGGTAGAAAGTTTGGCAGTTGTAAGTCCTCTTTGATATATAATTACTTAGACAATAGGGTCACATTAGGCTATAGTGCCATAAAATGGACATGATGAGAAAGGCAAGGGGAAAGTACATGAAATGTTGGGGGTAAAGGCACCTCCGCCTAGCCGCCCGTGTATTACTACACTGACAGTCACCGCCACTGCACACTGCAGGTGGCGGGCGCCCATCATCGTCACTTTATTCTTTATTCTTTTAGTGATAGTTTGAATAAAGAAAGGTCCGATCACACATTGTGACTGTTGGAGTTCCCATTTCTAGTCTCTCCCTTTCTTGCTCTTACTCTCCCACCATAGCTCTCGAGTCCAACCTTCTATCCATCGCTCCCTTTCAACTGGTATCAGAGCTCGGCTTCCCGACTCTTGAGCTTGGTTCATGGCATTCTTAGCTTTCCATCAACTCCCCACTCGCATTGGGTCTCCTTCCCGGCAGCCATATGCGACTCCTTCGAGCTCCCGTCACTCCCTGGCTTCCTGAGCACCTTCCCGGCCCCTTTGGGCACCTTTAGGGCATTACATCAGATGTATTTTATTATTTTCTTTAGGGTTTACTTCAGTTCGTAGGTCTCACTAATTGTAAACAAGATTGGGGTAGCCACCATTGAAGCTCCCTTGCTTCATATCTCACTTGCCTTTGAACAAGACTTGCTGGAGCTTGTTTGAGGCCTTCCTTGGCTTTAACCGGACCCCTCCGAAGCTTGGCCCCCATTTTTTGCAGCCCCAGGACCAGCATTTACAGTTGGCAAAATCACGTAGCCCTCCCATATGTTTCTTCAGCATTGACAGTCACAACAACAGCTCTCCCCCTCCATTGGCACTTGAAAAGGCTCCATTTCGGGCATATGAACATGCTTTGATGCTTGGTTTTGATGGTTGATGTGTTGGCATAGCATTTGGACTGATTTAACAGTGTTTTGGGACTGTCATAACAAACCATAGGTAGTTTATGACAGTGTTACACTGACATTTGATGCTACAGCTTGTTTGGCATTGTCATTTGATGCCCGGTTGGTCCCGTTTGATACCTGGATGTTAGGGGAATGTATGTCTATTGTTTGGCAACCATTTGGAGCTGATTTTAGTGCTGAAATTCTCAGTTTTGAATAGTAAATCACTGCTGTACACAGTTGGGTTGAAGTCATTTTACTCATGTATGCTTATGCCTATGCTTTTCCGGCTATGTTTCGGGCATATATGGTGATGTATTGACACTTGGGGCTCGACATAGAGCTTGGTTTTGATTCGGGATCGTTGGTTGAGCTTGAGCTCGCTTTGCAAAGCATTTGGATGCTTCATCTTGGTTGTACTTGTGGCATGTATGTTGCTTATGTCTGACCGGTCGTCTTGACATGCTTAGGCTATGCCATTACTACATGCTAGTTACATTGTTTGGAGCCTATTGCTACTGGAGCTCGGTCTTGGCTTGACCTTGGATTCCCAAAGCTTACTTGAGCTATTTATTGGCTTGCCAAAGTTGTATCTTGAGATGTACTTGATGTCTTACATGCTTATGGATACTACATACGGATACTCTACCGCCTACATGTTTGGGATGTACTATTGATGTATTGTCTTGGACTTATGTCATTGGCACAGTGTCTTGCCTTGGTTTGAGCTCTTAAGCTCGTATATATGGCTTTTGTGCTAGTGGGAGCATTCTTGAATGCTTATTAGACATTGAGCAGGCGGTGCCTTTATGTATTGAGCAGTTACATGCTATTGAGCAGTTACAGACACTTGAGACTTTGGGATTTCTTACAATTTGGGATGATACATTATCTGTCTTGGTTCACTATATGCTTATGAGCTGAGTCTCAGATTTGGATCCGTATCTTTGTGAGTTGACACCTACTTGTGTCAAGTTTTGGTAGTGGCAGGAACACTTTGCCCTGTTGACTGGGGGGTGTGCCTACTCACTAGCAGATGTTTGTATGGCATGTTTGGGTGTTGGATTCATGCTTATCGACCGTCATATGCTTATGTTATGCCCGCATGATGTGGGCTTTGATCTTGGCAGTATCTGATTGCCTTGGGATCCGATTTTGGCACTGTTAGCTCTCTTTTACCGAAATCTGTAATTTATTACATCAAGCATATATGTATGGACTGACATGGATTTTTCATGCTGAAACATTTTGAAATGATGTACTTTCACTAGTACTTGGTGGGCAGCAGCTTTGGTTCCACTTTTCTCGCCATTCTCCCTCGATTTTGGTGATTTTTTGGTCATTTTCTGCAGTAAACAGCAAGCAATTTTGAACTGTCTACAGTCTTCCAGCCTGCATTATGGTGAGTTCATCCATTGATCATGCTATTTTCAACATCACTAAGCTTGATGGTACGAATTACTCTTATTGGAAGAGCCAGATTTGGCAGGTGTTGGTGCAAAAATCGTAGATCAAACCTTTGAGGTTGAGCGGGCATTCGCCTGCAACTATGCTAGATGAGGAGTGGCTTGAGCTTGATGAGTTATGCAAGTCTACTATTGTATTGTCTCTCACAGAACAGGTTCATTACAATGTCTTTGAGGAAGAACAGAGTGCACGGCAGTTGTGGGATAAAATCAAGAATCTCTATGACAAGAAAAGTCCATCGAGTCAAATGTATTGGCTGAAGCAGCTTATGGATCTACGCATGAAGGAGAATGTGACCATGTCTGCTCACTTGAGCCAGTTCCATTCTATACTCAAGAACTTGATTTCGCAGGATATCACTTTTGTAGAGGATGTCACTCCTCTTTTCTTGCTTGGTACTCTTAATGAGTCATGGGATGTATTCCGCACTGCATTATGTGCCTCTACTGCTACCTTGAAATTATCTGATGTTGAGAGTGCTCTTCTGCAGGAAGTAGTTAACCGTAAGAATTTGGATGCCTCTCATGTGTCTCATGCTATGATAGTTAGAGGCATGAATGATGGATATGGAAAGCATGGAAGTGGTAGTGGCCATGGACAGGATTCTCAGAAATCTCGGTCCAAGTCTCGTGGGAAGTCACATAGCAAATCCCGTGGCAGGAATGCAGATGTTACTTGTGACCATTGTGGAAAAAAGGGCCATATTGGGCCACAATGCCATGAATTGCGCAATGAAAGGCGCAAGGGGAAAGACAAAGTGCAGGATAAGTCGTCTGATCGTAGAGCATAGTACTTGCAAAGTCCAGTGTTAAAATTGAAGAGATCAATGTTATGCAGCCTGAGAATGTTGACGATGATGATTATATCCTAGCAGCTTTTTCTAGTGCTTCGTAGATGGCAGAGATACACTCTATGTATGCACAATGTTGGCTCTTGGACTCAGGTGCGTCCTTTCATGTGACACCTTTCCGAGAGTGGTTTCATTCAGACCGTACTGTTTTGGGTTCTGTGGGCTTGGGTAACGACAGCTCTCTTGATATTGTGGGCATTGGTGATGTTAGGCTATAGTTTCCTTCTGGCAGCAGTTTTGTTATGCAGGATGTACACCATGTACCTGCTTTGACATGCAGTCTCATGTCAGCTGGACAGCTTGATGACGCAGGATATCATGTATGTTTTGGAGACTCTGCATGGAAGATCACTCGTGGCAGACTTGTGATTGCAAGAGGTGCCAAGGTTGGCAGTCTCTACCCCTTGATTGTATCAGCTTCTTCCCTTGATCATGTTTTGTCTGTGGGTTCTATCCCACATGTATCTCTTTGGCATACCTGTTTGGGCCATATGTCTTTGAAGGGAATGAAAATGCTTTTTGGTTTGCAGTACTTACCGCCCCTTGATTATGCATGTTTTGATTCATGTGAGCATTGTCTTTATGGCAGGCAGACTAGTCTACGCATAAGAAGTCTGGTAGGCCACGCATGAGTGAGCCCTTGGCATTGGTACATTCGGATGTCTGTGGGCCCATGCCTTGTCAGTCTATGGGTGGTGCAAAGTATTTTGTTACGTTCATAGATGATTTTTCACAGAAAGTTTGGGCTTATCCCATTAAGCTGAAATATGATGTCTTGGCTGTGTTTAAGAGATGGCTTGCATTGGTTGAGAACCAGTCTGGGTATAGGCTAAAATGCCTAAGGACAGATAATGGGGGTGAGTATGTCTCACGTGCTTGTGAGTAGTTATGTGATGAGAGGGGTATTAAGCGTCAGTTGACCGCCCCCTACACCCCCCCAGAATGGTTTGGCTGAGCGGATGAATAGAACCATCCAGGAGTGTGTACACAGTATGCTTAGCCATGGAAGCCTACCACAGAGCTTTTGGGCCGAGGCAGTTAGTACAACTGTGCATGTCATAAACAGATCACCCTCTAGTGGTTTGGATTTCCAGGTTGCAGAGGAGGTATGGACTGGAAAACCTCCCTCTTATGCGCACCTCCGTGTCTTTGGATGTGAGGCATTTTGCCATGTGCCCAGGGACAAGAAAAGTAAGCTGGATCCCAAGAGTGTCAAATGCATTTTCCTTGGTTATGGGGATGCATTCGAGATGGGTTACCATCTTTGGGATCCACAGGCGCGGAAAGTCATCCGCAGTCATGATGTAGTCCTCCATGAAGACAAAATGCATAGACATCCTGAGAGAGTTGTTGAGATCTGCATGGTCATATTTTAGGAGGAGCTCAGAGCTCTTGCACAGCCAGTTGGACAGCCTACAGCTACAACAGATGCTCATGGTCAGGGTGTTGGACAGGCAGCTGGGCAGGCAGCAGAGCCTGCCGTGAGATGGTCTACTAGAGATAGTCGTCCACCTTGATAGATTTCAGCCCTTGATGCATTATGTCTTGGTTACAGATGAAGGAGAGCCTTTCACCTATGATGAGGCTATGTGTAGGGGTGACAGTTACTCCTGGGAGAGGGCTATGAAATCTGAGATAGACTCCCTGCATAAGAATGACACTTGGGATTTGGTTTCCTTGCCTACGGGCAAGAAGGATTTGACATGCAAGTGGGTGTACAAGCTAAAAAGTACCACTGGACACCCCAAGCCGGCATACAAGGCTAGATTGGTAGTAAAGGATTTTAAGCAAGAGCATGGTGTGGACTTTGACGAGGTCTTTTATCTTGTGGTTAAGATGACCACCCTGCGCTTAGTCTTGGCTTTGGTTGCTCAGGATTTATACCAGATGGTGTCAAGACAGCTTTCTTACGTGGGGATTTGCATGATGAGATTTATATGGAGCAGCCTAAGGGCTTTACAGAACCTAGTAGGCAGCACCTAGTGTGCAAATTGAAGAAAAGTCTTTATGGCTTGAAACAGGTACCTAGGGAGTGGTATCATAAGTTTGATGCCTTTATGCAGTCACATGGCTACAGTCGGAGTGCTATGAATCTGTGTCTTTACACGAAGAAAGCTCGTGATGGCTCTTTATTGATTTTGGTACTCTATGTGGATGATATGCTGATAGCAGGGAAAGCTCATGATGAGCTAGATGCTCTTAAGGCTCAGCTCAAGAAGAGCTTTGAGATGAAAGATCTGGGACATGCCGCTCACATAGTTGGTATGCGCATTAGACACGACAGGCATCAAGGACTCCTCTACTTGTCACAGAGGGAGTGCATTCATAAAGTCCTTGAGCGCTTCCGCATGCAGGACGTAAAGCCTATTGGCTGTCCATTGCCTTCTTATGTGAAGGTATCAGAGGCTGATTGTCTACAGACAAATGAGCAGAGGGCCGAGATGGCCAAGATTCCCTATGCATCCGCAGTGGGTAGTCTTATCTATGCCATGATAGCCACTCGTCCAGATATTGCCTTTGCAGTTGGTGTTGTGGCACACTATATGGCTACACTTGGCAAGAAGCATTGGGATTCCATGAAGGGTATCATGAGGTACCTGAAGGGTACTGCAGATATGTGCATATGCTATGGCAGCCAGGATACAGGAGTCATGGGGTACACTGACTCTGATTATGCAGGACATGTAGATAGTAGGAAGTCCAATTCTGGCTATGTATTCACATATGCTGGAGGTGCTGTTTCTTGGATGTCCAGGGTGCAGAAATGCAAGACCCTTTCTACTACAGAGGCCGAGTATGTTGCAGCCACTGAGGCTTGAAAGGAGGCCATTTGGTTGGGTCGTTTGGTTCCTGACCTTGGTATTGATGCTATCCCTACACTGCATTTGGATTCTATGAGTGCTATTCAGTTAGCCAAGAATCCGGTCTTCCATGCGAAGACGAAACACATTGAGGTCAGGTATCACTTCATACGTGGGGTCGTTGAGGACAAGTCTGTTGATCTTGTCAAGATCTCAACTGACCAGAATCCTACAGATTTGCTCACGAAAAGCCTCTCTACAGAGCGCTTTGCCTTCCTTTGGAGGTTGATGGGCATGGGATGAGATGACGTCTTTCCTCATCTTGTTGTACATGTGTACATGTTGTACTATCTTTTTTTTCTTTTTCTTTTCACTCCTCACTAGGGTAGATTCGCCTTTAAGTGGGAGGTTGTTGGGGGTAAAGGCGCCTCCGCCTAGCCGCCCGTGTATTACTACACTGACAATCACCGCCACTGCACACTGCAAGTGGTGGGCGCTCGTCACCGTCACTTTATTCTTTATTCTTTTAGTGACAATTTGAATAAAGGAAGGCCCGGTCACACATTGTGACTGTTGGAGTTCCCATTTCTAGTCTCTCCCTTTCTTGCTCTTGCTCTCCTGCCATAGCTCTCGTGTCCAACCTTCGATCCGTCACTCCCTTTCATGAAAATGCAAAGTCCACTAAGATTGTGCCTAAGTTCAATGTGAAGATAGAGGAGATAAATGCCTTGCAGTATAGCTTTGATGATTATATTATTGCAGCTTTATCTCTTGATGCTACTCAATTGACTAATGCACTATCCACTTACTCTGAGTGTTGGCTTCTTCTTTCGGGGACTTCATTCCATATTACCTTGCATTTCCATTGGTTTCATAGTTACGATGCTATTATGGGCTCTGTTAGACTTGGAAATGCCACTACATTGGATATCATTGGTATATGTGATGTTAGAATACAGTTTGATATTGGTGTTTCTTTTGTGCTTCATGATGTTCATCATATCCTAACTTCGACAAAAAGCCTTATTTTCGCTAGATGGTTGGATGATGATAGATACCATGTATCTTTTGGTGACTCTTCATGGAAGATCACTTGCCATATTCTTGTTTTTGCTAGAGGTACCAAGGTTGGCAGCCTCTACCCCTTTGCTTGTCTCTAGGTTTATTGCCCATGTGTTGGCTATGATCGATCTTCCACATATATCCTTATGATATTGCTGCCTTGGGCACATGACTTTGAAATGAATGGAGTATTTAACTATTTGTAGTATCTCCCATCCTTGGACTATTCTTGTTTTGATTCATGTGATCATTGTCTTTATGGTAGACAAACTCAGAATTCACATAAGAAGTCTAGGTCTACACATATGGGTGGGCCTTTGGATCTTGTGCATTCAGATGTTTGTGGCCTCATGCCCTAGTGTGAAGTATTTTGTTACATTCATAGTAGATGATTGTTTGCATAAGGTCTCGGCTTATTGTATTAAGCAAAATTAAGATGTTTTGCCTATGTTTTAGTGCTTGATTGCCATGGTTAAGAACTAGTCTAGGTATAGGTTGAAATGCTTAACGGTTTGATAATGGGGGTGAATAAGTCTATAAGGCTTTTGAGAAATAATGTGATGAGAGGGGTACTAGGCATAAGTTGACTAACCCATACACCCCATCCCAAAATGGTATTGCAAAGCACATGAACATGATTATTCAGCAAAGCACATGAACATGAAGATGACCGAGGCAATTACTACTATTGTTCATCTCATTAATAGATCCCCATGTACTGATCTTGGTGGGGTAGAGTTATAGAGGAGGTATGGTTTGGTAAAACTTCCTTGTATACACTCTTGCAGGTCTTTGGATATGAGGCTCTTTGCCATATTCCCAAAGACAAGTGCAATAAGTTGGATTCCAAGTCTGTCAATTGTATATTTCTTGGATGTGGGGATACACACGAGAAGGGCTATCATCTTTGGGATCCCTAGGCTTAGAAGGTTATCCATAGCCATGATGTTATTTTTCATGAGGATAAAATGCATATCATACTAGAGCATGTGATTGAGGTATGCATAGTGATCTTTTAGGAGGCACCTATTGTTACCGTATAGCTAGTCCTAGTGAGACATCATCCCACTATAGTTGTTCATGCTGTAATGGCCTCGGATCTATTTTTTGTGTAAGATCATGATGTTGGATAGAGAGGACATGCTATATAGGCCCCATTACCAAATTTGAGAAGCTCTGCTAGAGCTTCACGTTCTTCTCATTGCTATGAGCCCTTTATGAATTATTCATAGTGGTGACAGACTCTATTGAATCACTTACATATAAGGAGGCTATGCATAAAGGTGATTCTCATTCTTGGGAGAGAGATATGTAATCTAAGTTGGATTCATTGTAGAATAATTTTACATGGGACTTAGTTTCTTTGCCTGATAAAAAGCATGCATTGTCATACAAGTGAGTGTATAAGTTGCAAAGTATCCTTGGTCACCCTAAGCCAGTATATACAGCTAGGTTGATCGTTTAGGGCTTTAAGCAGGAAAAGGGAGTTGATTTTGATGATATATTCTCTTGATGATAGGCCTCACAAATGCTTGGTATGTGCATTGGGTGCAATCATTGTAAGGTACTTCTTTACTTATCCTAGAAGGAGTACATTCATAGAGTACTTGAGTAAGTTCATATGTAAGGGGTTAGGAAATTTGATGTCCTTTACCTTCTCATGCCAAGATTAGTTAGTTTGATTACTTATAGTTAGATGATGAGAGAACCAAGATGGCCAAGATTCCATATGCATCCACAATGGGTTGTTTGATGTATGCCATAATAGCCACTCATCCCTTGACATAGCATTTGTAGTGGGAGTTGTGGCACATTATGTGGCTACACCTAGTAAGGGACATTGGGATGCTATGAAGAGTATCATGTGATACCTTAAAGGCACTACAGATATGTAAATTTTCTATGGTAGTGAGAATATAGGAGTCATGGGTTGCACTGACTTATATTGTATAAGATAAGAAAATTGTAGAAAGTATATCTTTGGTTATATCTTTATCTATGCTGGAGGTGCTATCTCTTGGATGTCCAGGGTGTAGACATGCATGGCCTTATCTACTAGAGAGGTTGAGTACATTGTAGGCATAGAGGCTTGCTCCTATGGTTAGTTTATCAATTTGTTGCAGACCTTGGTATGACTATGTCTCCTACACTGTATTCGAATTCAATGAGTACCATTTAAATAGCTCACAATTTGATCTTGTATGCAAAGATAGAGCACATTGAGATATGAATTGAGCTTGTTAATGTTCCTATGGATATGAATTCTACAAAATTTCTTACTAAAAGTCTACCAATGGAACAATATGCCTTGCTTAGAAAGTTGACTAGATGGTAGCACTTCTCCTACTGTGCTTACGGGATTCTAGTCCTGAGCCCGCACTACTTCATACAAAGAGACTAAGTAGGCATGATTGCAGAAATCTCAACACCCTTCCTCAATCACAACCAGAAGTACAAAGTGTGTAGAGGCTTTAGTGAGAGCAACACGTGCAAAGTGTAGGCACACCGTAAACATGGCAAAACACCAAGGCTGTCGCGGCAGAAAAGGCTAAGTGTGGGTACCACAAATATGGTGGACATCCAGAGGCTGTAACAAGGGCCTCACAAAGTGTACAGAGGCTGTAGTACAAGGCTACATGAGGAGTTTACAAGTTTATGTCCGAAGTATTAGGGCTGGGCAATACAAGGCTAAAAAAGTCTATTGAAAAAGAAGTACTGATGAGGTTTGTACTTCTCTTGGTGGTCTTCTTCTTCTTCTTCTTCTTTTGCTCCATGTTCTTCTTCTTCTTTAACAACACCTAGATAGGCCTTTTGGGACCTCTTTCTGGCATGGTAGAACTTCTCGATGTGTTTGGTCCTTTTGAAGAAGTCATAGAAAAGCTGATCCTTCTTGCCTTTGTACATGTTGCCAACATATAATGCTTGCTCATCTCTAGAGGTGCTTGGTTATTCCTTAGTTTTTAACTTATTTTTCTCCTCTAACATTGATGCCTGGATATCAACAAGCTTAGGGTTTGGCATATTGATTAGAGTTGTTGACACATTATTTTATTCAGGAGGTAAACTTTTAAGTAGAACACCAATGCAAACATCTTCTTCCATTTTAATGTTGATTCTTGCAAGTTGGGTTAGAAGTCCTTCCATGTAATTTAGATGTGTGGCAAGTGATGTGTTGGACTTCATTTCAAGCCTGAAACATTCAATCAAGAGACCATACTTTGAGGACTTAGACTGTGCACCAAACAAGGTGTCAAGTCTCTTCCATGTATCCTGTGAAGTATCATAGCTATCAACATGGTGGATATAGCTCTCATCTAGCTCCAGTTTGATAATGGCCTGAGCCTTATCATCATTCTTTTGCCAAGTGACTACAAGGTCTACATCACGAAACTTCTTCTCTTTGCAATTGGTGATGGCCCAAAGATCCTTCTTCATTAGGATGAGCTTGATGTGGGTCTGGCAGGTGTGAAACTTGACCCCTTTGAAGCGAATTGTCGGAGAGTCCTTGCCCAGGTTGGAGTTGGAGGATCAATAGAAAATAAGCTTCAAAATTCTCAGATTTCATCAGAAGAAGACTTGATCTTGAGTGTACTTGATAAGCACAAGTGCCAAAAGACACTAGATGAATAGTATCAAGAGATACTGATGCTTGTGGCAGCTCGAAGCTTGAGACCTTCATATTGACCTTCAGAATATCCCCTCCTTGATTTGATGCTGAACAAAATGCTGGACAACTTTAGATTCAGTGGATCAAAGTGGCAGAGGCTTGGTTTGAGTGTCAGGAGAGAGAAAATAATGGAAAGATGAAGCTTTGAGTTCTTGGCTATGGCAGTCACTCACAGTTAGGGTTTGGAGGGCAGCCTCGTTTTTCACAGATTGTAGGAACTGTAGTGCGTCATTTCCAAATTTTTTTAAATAGAAATGAAGCTTACTTCATGTATCAATAACCTATGATGGTGCCCTAAATCGCAGTGTGTATAGAGAATGAGATGAGTACGAACAGGGCGGGCACAGTTTTGAGCAGCATGCCGAAAATTTCACAATGATGAGCCATATACAGCCTAATGTCAAGGTTGCAAGTGACAGCAAGAAGTGCCTTGATGTGGGAAACAAGTCCTTAGAAGGAGGCATAAGGAGATAGTACCTGGATGTGGAGATATAAGAGCTCCAAGCAAGGTTGGTACTGCTTGGCTATGGTTTCCATGGAAGGTTGGTGAAGATAGAGTAAGAAAAGGAACTCATTGGTTGGACTTGAGATGATGAGCAGAGTTGGAGAGAGGATGGAAGGGGGGTTTACTGATCTAAACTGATGTATCCCATGCTCACCATGGCTTTGATACCATGTAAAAACATGGATCTAGAACATGGCTTGAGGCGGAAGCTATGGAGGTTGGAAGAGAAAGAGTGAGTTCATGAAGACATTGACATGACTAACTGTTACACAAGTGAATTAGGTTCTAAGATGGAAGCTTGGACTCATAAACACAATCTTGTGTATAGACTAACAATGACGCAGAGACTTTACTGAAGGACAAAAGTACTATGACATTGCATTAGAAAAGAAAGCAAGTACAATGCTTTATAGGAAATTGGATGGTAGCACTTCTCCTAATGTGCTTGTGGGATTATAGTCCTGAGCCCACACTGCTCCATAGAAAGAGGCTAAGTAGGTGTGATTGCAAAAATCTCAACAACCCTAAGCTAGTATATACGGCTAGGTTGATTGTTAAGGGCCTTGAGTAGGAAAAGGGAGTTGATTTTGATGAGATCTTCTCTTATGTAGTCAAGATGACTACCCTATTCTTTGTCTTGACCTTGGTTGCTTAGTTGGGTTTCAATCTATATTAGATGGATGTCAAGAGTCCTTTCTACATGGGGACCTACATGAGGAAATTATATGTTCCAGGAGCCTAAGGGATTTTTGGAGAGAGGTGGAGAACACCTATTCTCAAAATTGAACAAGAGTCTTTATGGGCTTAAGTATGTACGCAGGAAGTGGTATGATAAGTTCGATGCTTTCATACATTCACATGAATTTTCCCACACTGATATGAATCCATGTCTATACACAAAGAAGGTTAATGATGGTAGCCTTATTATCTCGGCGTTTTATGTTGATGATATACCTTGGCTAGTTCATTATATGTATACCCTCTATATCATGTGCATTCAAGGCCTATTTATAAATATCCTTATCTATGAATTTTTCCTAAATAAAACATAACCCTTTTTAATTCAATCTGTAAGTAACCCCTTTATATATGGGAGCCTTTTGTATGTAAAAAAATGTGTAAAAATAGTATTTTAAAAATCTCTTACGTTGAACCCATGTGATACATACATATACTTATGACAGACCTCCCTGGATGATATACTTATAGCTGGGAGTGCTCATGTTGAGCTAGATACCTTAAAGACTCAACTCAACAAGAGCTTTAAGATCAAGGACATGGGATAGGCCTCACAAATGCTTGGTATGTGCATTGGGTGCAATCGTTGTAAGGTACTTCTTTACTTATCCTAGAAGGAGTACATTCACAGAGTACTTGAGCAAGTCCATATGTAGGGGATTAGGTAGTTTGATGTCCTTTACCTTCTCATGTGAAGATTAGTTAGTTTGATTACTTATAGTGAGAGGACTGACATGGCCAAGATTCCATATGCATCCATAATGGGTTGTTTGATGCATTCCATAATAGCCACTCATCCCTTGACATAGCATTTGTAGTGGGAGTTGTGGCACATTATGTGGCTACACCTAGTAAGCGACATTGGGAAGCTATGAAGAGTGTCATGTGATACCTTAAAGGCATTGCAGATATGTACATTTTCTATGATAGTGAGAATATAGGAGTCATGGGTTACACTGACTTATATTATATAGGATAAGCAAATTGTAGAAAGTATATATTTGGTTATATCTTTACCTATGTTGGAGGTGCTATCTCTTGGATGTCCAAGGTGGTACAGAAATACATGGCCTTATCTACTAGTGAGGCTGAGTACATTGTAGGCATAGAGGCTTGCACCTATGGTTAGTCTATCTGTTTGCTACAGACCTTGGTATGACTATGTCTTCTAGACTGTATTCGAATTCAATGAGTACCATTTAATCAACTCATAATTTGATCTTCTATGCAAAGATAGAGCACATTGAGTGTGAATTGAGCTTGTTAACGTTCCTATGGATATGAATCCTACAAATTTTCTTACTAAAAGTTTACCAATGGAACAATATGCCTTTCTTAGAAAGTTGACACGTATAGGATGAGATGACATCTTTTCTCATTTTATTGTACTCTATGTACATGTTGCACTTTCCTTCTTTTTGTTTTATTTCTCATTAAGGCAGATTTGCTGTTAAGTTGGAGGTTGTTGGGGGTTAAAGGCGACATGTGCTTAGCCACCTACATTTACTTGTATACAATCTATGTACACTTGTTCATAGCAAACGCCTATCTATCATTGTCACTTTATTCTTTATTTTTTGAGTGGCAATAGAATAAGGGAATGTAGGTCACACATTGTGATTGTTGGAGTTTCCACACATCGGTCATTCCCTTCTTGCTTGAACCTCCATAGATTTTGCTCTCTTCTTGCTTCAGCTCATGCTTTCACATTCAGTTCTACCTTTCATGTCATTGTGAGAGAGAAGAGGGAGGAAGGGTAAGATTGAGAGCAAGAGAGGAAGAGTGTGAGGGTGAGGGAAGAAGTGGTGAAGCCTCCTTTATTCTCTCTTATGCTTTCTTATACCTAAGTCCATACTCATCTATTGCATATGAAGGCCATAGAGGGTTCAAGAATTGAGGGATTGCATATTGTATCATGGAGCTTGCAACGTGAGTCCTTCATGCTCACTATAAGTAGATCATAGCATTCATAACATGTAAGAGGCTAGGTGAGAGTTAGCCATCATGTTTCATGATTGAAGCTCCTAAAACAATAGAAGTGTGTTCAATGTCCTTTTGTTGAGCATGTATAAGCCTAGCATTTTGGTTCCATCACTCAACCAATGGTATATTGATCGCAAAGTGAGTCATGTATGTGATTGCCAACTCTAAAAATCATATGCAAGTAATTAGGATTGTCACCAAATGATTCTATATTAAAGTCTTGATTTACAATGAAAAAATTTGCATAGTTCTTTTTTGGTTGAGAATGAAGTCTGTGAAAATGCAAGAAAAGCATAAAAATTAAGAAAACACACTTTTGTCGATGCACATGAGTCATAGAAGTAAATCTTAAGAAGATATGTGTTAATTTATACAAGAGAAATTGAGTAAATGATATATATATGTCATTTTTTGAAGGTTTTTGCTTCAATGGTACACCCATGGAAAAGGCAGGGTGATGGAAGCAAGAAGAGAGAGCTCCCCATATGTGAACAAGGGCTAGGATTGATTTTTTAAGCCTAAGGCTAAAAACAAAGCAACAAAAAATGTAAGGAAAGGAAGAAATGGCAACAAGGGGCATGCATGCCCACCCCTTTCCCTCACCCTTGCTTTTTTGGGTCTCTCTCTCTCTCTCCAATTAGTCGCATGATTAGCAACACCACGATCTCCTTCATAATCTATCTCTATTGAAGCATGCACTAACTTCTCATCATCACCATCATCTTTATGGCCATCATCCTCTACAAGAGTACAGGTCGTGTGCTATCCAATAGCATCGTCATCATTATCATCATCTTCATCACAACAACATGCTACCTATCACTTGAAGCCTACATCATCATGACCCATCATGATCATCATGAACTATCTTCATCATTGTCATCGTCACCATCATGCAAATTGCATAGATAGATTGCAACACATGGCACCATCCCTACAACATCATCATCATCATGACATGACAACAACAAGTCTCACCATCATTGTCTATATCATCACCAATATTCCCCATCATGCATTACAACAATCAAATTGTTTTCAAGTAGCAACCATCGTCATCAAAATCATTTTGTCATCTCCTATCACCATTGCCATCAGCATCATCATGAACATCTCCTTAGCAATAGCAATGGCCTATCCTTGAGACAATAACCAATGTCATCATCATCATCTCCTTCTATCACCACCATCTCCATATTCAACATGATCTTTATCTTCACTATCATCTTCACCTTCATCTGCACCTTTAGTTATGACACAAACATAGCTTTTGAGATCACAAGTAGCTAAAGGATTGGAGGTGAAGGCATCAAGATGGATTGCTAGAATTTTTTAGACTTCAAATTTGAGGCCGGACGTGGGAGATAGGCCGGAAGCGAGGCCAAGGACCAAGATGGCGAACTGGGAAAAGACTTTAGCCAAAGGGGTGTGACCTTTGGGGGCTCCCCTTGGAGTCCCCAACCAAAAAAATGATTTTGTGGGGAGGGGGGGCCCATTTTTTTGGTTGTGCTGTAGTTGGGAGATGCCATGGATGGAGCACGACGATTTCTTGATGGGGGGGTTGTAGAGCTTTAAAGCACCCCCCCAACTGATTGCATACATGATCTCCCTCTTGTTTATGCTCCCTATTGCCGGTCTCTGCACGTGAGATGGTTGCCTGAAGATGGAGAATGAAAATCAATCTTTCTCTCTCCTCACTCTCTCTCTTCCAAGAGGCAATTCATGTGGGAAGAATCAAGAAGAGAACCAGTTGAAGGATGCTTGTTCGGCATGGCACCGGATCACTCCCAGATCGATGGAGGGCTAGAGTTGGCTGTCCAGAGGTGGGTTGAACCTTGAACAAGGGCTGATCTGGAGTCATGCATTAGATTTTAAAACCCACAAAGAAGGAAAAAACGGTAACTCTATTTTATAAAGGAAAATTGCTTGTTCTTGATATTTGATTGAGCCAATGTTGTTCTTATGGATTGAAAATTGGTAGACATTCTATTTACTGTTTGTTCTATGCTCGCATAGTGAGAAAATCAGAAAACATAAAGTCAAAATGCTGAAAATAATTTTTAGAAACCCGTAAAACACAAATTTTATGAGAAAAATGGGATTTTTGGTGTACGTATGATAGTGGCAAAGCATGAGGTTTGGTTTCAATTTGCCCTATCTTTTTGTCACAGTGTGTGATTTATTACTTTTTATACATTAAACCATGACAAAACAACCTCTATACACCTATGCAACGAAGCAAAACTTAAACGGTGAGGGGGAGGAGGATTTTGTGCAACATTTTGAGGGTTGAAATAATATAAATTCTGATTGTTTTTTCTATGCATAGCATTTAGGAAATTGCCTATTTAGAAATAAGAAATCTAGTAGCATGAGGTTCGCCTTAATGCTAGATTCTTGCAACGAAGCATATATGTATTAGTTGGAATTCATGAAAAGACTAGCACATAGGCTGGTTTCGAAACATAATTGTTTGTGCACAATGAGATATCCACTATTGCATTGATCATACATGTGGTATCAACTCTTAGAAATGCATAGCAATTGTTTGAATTATAGTTGACCCACGCTTGAGAGGGTGAGATTCCCCTTGTCGTAGCTTAGCTGTTCGTTTCTTGGGAAAATTATTAGTGAGGAAACATGGTATCTCCTAGATCTCACTAAAAAAAAGAGGGGAGTCTTGTGCGAATATATTTATATGTAAAAGCAGCGCATCGAGGGGCCAATCCCCAAGATGTAGGAGAGCTGCAGTGGGGCCACGGCAATCAGCCGATGGGGTGCCTCCTGTGTCTGTGATACGTGGCACTTATTGCCAATATTTGTGGGATACCCCCTTTGAGGGGTTTTGGGGAAAGTGCCGTTGGACTCTTATCCATCTACAAACGCAATATTAGATGTATCTAGTGTGAATGTAGTTATTATAGACACTCCAGGCCTGTGAGGCCGTGTGGTGCTGGAGTTGTCTGTTGTGTGTGCATGAGGTCCGGCTAATGCCATAGCTAGTGCCGGTCCATTTTTGGTCCCTTCACAGTAGGACTACCACTATAGAGGAACGAGCCATCGTGAAGGAATAGGAGCCGCCTCTCTTAAAGAGCAACATGGTGGCACAAGAGTATGTCTCTAGTATCATATATCTATCATATTAACATTCTGGGATTGGTAGATTGATGCATTGAGTGCTATAAAGTAGGGTGTCTTGTGTACAAACTAGGTTGGGACCCTCACCACAATCCCATAAGTGACTCTCTCCCCTAATGGTGGAGTGCGAGTGCACTAAGGAAAGAAGGAGAAGGGGACCTAACAATCTACACACTGCACATGGATGAGCGTGTACATGGAAGATTGTTAGATGCAACATGTGTTACATTAATGGCATGAGGTGCATGCATTGGAAATAGTGACAATAATATTTTTTTGAATTGATAGAAGAATTGCTCTTGTTTACACATTAAAATGTTTGATGCATGTGGCTTCCAACCCTCCGGTATATAATGTATTAACTCCCTATCAGACTATGGGTGGTATGTAGTGGATGGAGCAAGCTTGGTGCCCATAGATGTGAAAACCACTTGCCAAAAGCTACTCATAAACTTGGCATCCCGATCATGCATAATGACTTGGGTAACCCATGCAAGTTAAATACATGCTCCATAAACTCAGTGGTGACCTGAGAGGCAGTATAATGGGTCTTAGTTGGGATAAATTGGGTAGCCTTAGTGAGGCAGTCAACTACCACATATATAATGTTCCATCATTTCTTGGTGACAAGGAGACCAATAATGAAATCCATAGTGATATGTGTCCATTTCCCTTCAAGAATAGGCAAGGGTTGCAAGAGACTAGCGAGTCTAAGCATGTTGTCATTATTCTATTGGTATGGAATATAATTGGCCACAAAATCATTGACATCCCTCCATAGGGCCTTCTAGTGAAAGCTCTTGTCAATCCTACCATATGTTTTGAAAACACCCAAATGATTAGTAGTGGGACAAGAATGTATCTCTTTTATGGTATTCCGTATGAAGGGAGAAGTGTGGGGGATGATAATCTTACCATGGGACCAAATAAGGCCTTGTTTGGGTTGATATTGGGAGTTTTCATCCATTACCCATGCTGTAATTTTTGAAATATGTGGCTAAAGTCCTCATCTAGTAAATAGGCTTCCTGAAGTTCCTCAATCCCATCATTATGTAACTCTAAAATGGAAGACACTCTACACACCCACATCCATAAGAGTAAATCAGCCACTATGTTATCTTTGCCCCTAGTGTAAGAGATGTCAAAATCATAATTTTGCAAAGTTGCCACCTATCTCCTCTACATAGGAGTCAAAGGAGACTAAGTCAGGAAGAAGTATAAGAGGACTCAATGCTCACTCTTCACTCTAAATTGACTGCTATATATGTAATGGTGCCACTTTTTAATAGCATGGAGGATTGTCAACATCTCCTAGTCATAAACATTCATTTTCATCTCCTTTTCATTAAGCTTATGGCTCTCAAAAGCAATCACACCATGCTCTTACAGCAATATAATACCAATATCTTGGTCACTAGTATCACAGTGAATGGTAAACTCCTTTGAGAAGTCAGGGCATACGAGGATGGGGATTGAAGTAAGCATTTTATTCAATTGTGTAAAGCTGTGATCATCAATAGCATCCCAAAAGAATAATTTCTTATTTGGCTGATTAGTTAAAGGTGCTGCAATGGTAGCATAATGCTTGATGAAAGGTCTTTAAAATGAAGAGAGATCAAAGGTATTGCAATGGTAGCATAATGCGAAACCACATAATGAAGTAGTGGTGAATGATGTGGACTAGTCCTTCACACATTGCATCTTTTCAGGTACAGTCTCTATGCTATTTTTGCTAACAATGTGCCCCAAGTATTCCACCAATGCATGAATATACACTTACTCTCCTTAGCAAATAGTATATGGTCTCTCAAGATATCAAACATCCTTTAGACATGTGCTAAGGCTCCTCTTGTGATTTACTGTAAATGAGAATGTCATAAAAGAAAACGAGTACAAACTTAAATAAGAAAGGGTATAAGATTTTACTCATGAGGCTCTGAAATGTGGTGGGGGAATTAGTCAATCCAAAAGGTATCACTAGAAAATGATAAAGCCCATGATTAGTCCTAAAATCCATTTTGATCTCATCACCCTCCATCATGCATATTTGATGATAGCTAGAGTACATATCAATCTTAATAAAGAACCAAGCACCTTTCAACTCATCCAACAAGTCATCAATCCATGAAATGGGATACTTGTTCTTGATTGTGATTTTATTCAAGTCCTTGTAGTGAATGCATATGTGAAAAGAGCCATCTTTTTCCTTGACTAGCAAGACTAGAGATGCATAAGGTAGGAACGGTTAAATGCACTAGTTTAACAAATTTATTTACAAGACAAATCTTTTCTTTCCAAAAATAATAACATCAAGGAAAAATTAGTGTAAGTGGAA
This sequence comes from Lygodium microphyllum, assembly GCF_053477565.2. Classification (NCBI taxonomy): domain Eukaryota; kingdom Viridiplantae; phylum Streptophyta; class Polypodiopsida; order Schizaeales; family Lygodiaceae; genus Lygodium; species Lygodium microphyllum. The sequence goes on along the minus strand of NC_141161.1, from coordinate 26,445,567 downwards.
AAATAAACGCAAGTAGCAAAATTAGCGTAAGTGGTAGTACCTTTCAATAGTCTTCTCAGATTTTCCCTTCGTCGAGATCTAGTTTGGACTGAATCTAAACAAAAATTTTATTCTTGAGAATATCCCCTTTGTAGTTCTGTGGGCCCTTTCCCGCAATAAAAGAATATCTTGGTTAGTTTAATTATGAATGATATTCTTTGGTAATTTCATCTCAAAGTCTCTTATATACTGAGGATTAACGTTGTTATGTGGGCGGTGATCAAGAACAAGTCTCTCTCACAACCTGATAATGAGACGTTAAGGAGTGCCGGTTGGGAAAATTGACTTTGTCAAATACACAACACAACACAAAAAATTTAAGTATTTTGACAAACACCACACAAACCACACACGAAACAAAAACAACACACAATGCCTCTCATAGCTCAAAATAACTTAAAACCCAAAAGTGGATAGAGCATCACTCCAACACAAATTTCACCAAAAAATCGAAGATAAAACCAAGTGAATTGTATTCTTGTACCTTGACAGCCTTGAGCTGACAGTTGGCATCACAAAGTCCGAAATCTTCATCTTCAAAATTAGCACGTCAAAAGAGTATCCTCTTACATGCCACCCTCCACTCTCCTCTCTCACAAGGTACAATTGGAATTGAGAGGGAAATCCCCTAACTCTCCATTCTCATCTCCTTATATAGTTTCTTTAGATACTCATAAGTTCACCTTGCTTTTTGCTTTTCAAAAAAGCCCAAGGTTTTTTTATACGTTTGGCTTCGAGAACGTTCAAGCTAAGCTTAAAAGCTTATGCTTTTACTCGAGACTTTATGCCTTGATCTTTTCAAAAGCTTAACTTAAGCTTTAAAGCATTATTAATAAAAAAATTCGCCATCCTGCGTTCATCTACAGCTGTTATCTGCACCGAAGACTCCTGCGAATCACGCATGTCGAATAACTGGACTGCTTGAAATTCACAGAATATGCCACCTTGTCTTGCAATGACTAATGCCATGTCACAACAACGGATGCACGTTACACATCCTCAGAAGCCACAAAGCCTAATACAATTGACGTTGCTTCGTAACGACCAACCATTATTACGCTACCAACCGAATGCCATTTGTTTTCGCCGATTGTCATCATTGTGTTCTCAATGAAGTCACCTTCGTTGTCTGTCCTTATTGCGCCATCAAGTCACCAGAACAATGCCGCCATGCCTTGACCATAAATGCCGTCAATCAGCATGTATTCAAGCTGTATCCTCTTCATCATATACACCATCTTCATTGAAATACTCTTCTCCATCTTTGTCTAGAGTGCATGCTCATCCTTCTGCATTCTTGAATCACAAAAACCATCTAGCCTATCATGACTGTAGCTCCCCTTATCTTTACCCCTCACTGCTCCAAAGTCTTGTTCACGATTAAGCATGCCCTTTGATGCCTGGTCATATTTATTTAAGCTTTAATAATTTGATGAAAGTATCCACATACTTAATGTTCTCCAATTTGTCATGATATTTCTCAACCACATGAGCAATTAACGATTCGATACTCTCCTTTAGAAATAAATTTGAACAACTCCAATACTCTAGAATTGAGAAGATTGTAACAGCTCACATTTACCAAAAATGCTTGAACCACATGTTCAAAAAGGTCATGTTTAATGATATAACAATAATAAAATTCATCTGTTTAGCCCAATACATGTCTGTAGAAAACGCACGGCAACCACAACAAGATACTTCTCTCTCCTTGTCACAAGCCACAATACCTTTTCTATTAGCTGATTTCTTTGTATGTAGTATTGTATTTTAATTGCATGATGCTGGACACAAAAGCATAGAAGTTCACATATAGTCCCTAGTATCTCTAGGCTAACATTGTTTGGCCTTTTCACTCGTCCACGTTGAGCCCCACTCTTTTTGTTATTGGAACTTCCCTTGATTGGTGTGCCAGAAGCCAAGACATCCATGATCTGATCCATGTATTTACTATAGAAGACATCAAGAAAAGGGCTCTTCTCTGGTGGTTGCTTGCAAAGAACACATATTACCATATCCTTATCTTCACACTCAACAAAGAAAATATTAATCTCTACTCTACCCACCCATATTCTCACAATATATCTGGAAATGATGGTGCTCAAGATGTTGACCAAATAAGAACAACCCATCTCACAATTGGCAGCGTCCTTCACGACCCTCTAGCTCACCCAACCACCTTACACACTCATCCAAAGGTTCCTAACTTTTTGATGAACATCCCAAATATTGTGTGTGCAAGAAATATGCGTGCTCAATGACAGGTGCTCTCTCAAGTGTACGTGCAACTAAAATTTATTGCATATAGTTGCAACGGACCTCATGCGGTGCTAGTGCTCAACGATGGCGCAAAATGTGCATAAACCTAACCCATGGCATGGAAATATTTGATGAGAACATGAGACGACCCCTGAGTGCAGTGCATTAACAATTGCAACAACATGAAGTGCTCGTGAACCCATAGTCCCCGTGATGTGCAAGAGTCTTGACAAGAAAACAAACTTTGTTTCACAATGTTCGGCAGCTTCTGGCAAACTCCAACAATAACTTGTCAAAAAAAAAAAAACCAAACTCAACCAAGGCTTCAAGTTTCCACACTCAATAAAAAAAAAAAAATGATAGAAACAAATTCTAAGCCCTACAAACACACAAAGTCCAACTTCAAAACAACTAAACCAATAGTCACACAAACAACTAAGCTAACAAAAACCAAACCTAAGTGCAGTTTGACTAGGGGTTTTCAGTTTTCAAGAAAACACTTGACAATGTTTGTGATTACCCATTAAAGGTTTCGTTCGATTTAAAAAAAAAAAAGAAATCTTTTAAGGACACAGTACCTTGTACTCACTTAGGTTCATCTTGTACAAGCCCAAGTCACTCCTTGGAATTTCCAGTTAAGAATTTTTTTAAAAACAATATATACAGGAATTAAACAAAAACTTATTTTACAAATGCAACTTTTGCTGCCCATTCATGGAATAGTAGCCTACTTGCTAACTTAACGATAAAATATAATACTTCGGGATCCATGACGGTGCTTGATTGATGGTATTTGCAGCTTTGTTTGTAACCCTAATACTCATCATTCCATTTGTAGTGATTGTGTTCACAACGTTATTGGTAGCTTCTAACTCTACGACCTTTGTAACTTTCTTCTTTGGGACCATGGTCTTTAATTGAAAGATTGAAAAGGGGATTTTTGGCCAAGGAGCTTCGGGGTAATTAGATTGATGGGGGAAGGCAATCACAAAAAAATTAGAAAAATTGAGAAGAGTCTTGATTCCATAGAGAAATAAGATAGAAGGGATGGAGAATTTGATTTTAAGAGTTCGCGAAATATCCTTTTTGTCTTCGTGATGAGGATTCTCGTCCTTGTGCTTCTCTTGCTCCACTTGCTCTTGTTCTATACTCCTAAGAAGGGCCTCTTCTCTCTTGCTCGAACTGCCCTCAATGGATCCCCATGCCTTGTATTTATAGCTAAATTGAAGAAAAAGGGTTGTGGCTAAGAAGAAGAGCTCTTTATGGAGGGTATCTTGGAAAATAAGCAATCTAGAAGCTTTCACAATGCAATATAATGCTGGGGATTTGATCTTTGCAGCCCAAAGAGGTTGCTAGATATGCTATGACTGATTTTGCTGGCTCTCGGATGATCTTGCTTCAATCCAAGTCTCTTGTCAAATTGAGAAGAGGGGGAGATTGCTAGAGTTAATTGCTAAATTATTGAAAGAGAATTCGAACTTTTTCATCCAGAATCAAGAATGCCAAAATTGGGGTTTAATGGAACAAATTTTTTAAAATAAAAAAGGGGGGTGACGGCCTTTCGCGATGTCTTCTTCTTCTTCTTCTTTATTTCATAAGCTTTTAATCTTTTAAAGCTTAAAGATTTTGTGATTTATCTTATTTGCCAAGTTTTAAATAGGTTTGGTTAGATTCGACTTATGGCCCATGACTCACGTTCATGCGGTAATTCAGTGATGGATGTCTATAGTCCTTATCAATCCGGGAAAATATCGGGTCACGAACCTTGGACCATTTTGCTCGAGATCTTCTCTATTTAATGATTTGACGTTCTTCAAGTCCATTTTGCGAGAAGTTCAAAAGAATTGAAATTAAAGTCGAGATATCATATCCTTTCCCCCTTAGCGGAATTGAGATGTCCTCATCTCACATGAAACTAGGGATATTGGTTACATAGTAATATCTGATCAATCCAAGTGGCATCCTCTTTAGGATACTCTTTCCATTAGACAAGATACCCTCTAAGGGTTTTGCTTCTTAGAGTCTTCTCTTGCATGTCAAGTATCTTTTCTGGTTGAAGTTTGAGGATTCCTTGATTGGGCATTACAATTTGTTGGTCGTTAAGTACATGGTCTAGATTAGAAACATATGCTTTCAATAGACTGACATGAAATACATTTTGTAGTTTCAAGTTATTAGGAATTGTATATTGTAGGCATTTGGTCCTAGACACTTTAGCACCTTATATGGCCCACAATACCTGGGACTTTGCTTTTTGGATAAACTTGTAGGAAAACCATGTCACCTTCTTTGAAAATGCATTCTTGCCTTTATTGATCAGCATATGCCTTCTATCAATCCTTGGCGGCTTGAATATCTTGCCTTATAGCTTTCACTTTTGTTGGTCCATTTCTTTCAGCATTTGCTTAGATGCTTCTACTTGTAGGGTAGGATTAAAAAAATTTAATGGCATAAGACAATATTGCCCATATAGTGTCTGAAAAGGAGTACAATATTGCCCATATAGTGCTTGAAAAGGAGTCATTTGAATACTTTGATGGTATGATGCATTATAGGCGAATTCAACTAAGGATAGGTATTGGATCCACCATTTGGGTTCTCTATTACAATAAGCTCTGAGTATGTCCTCAATAACTTGGTTGACCTGCTCTATTTGACCATCGATTTGGGGATGGTAAGCAGTATTGAAGTAGTGCTAGGTTCTTAGAGCTTTAAACAAACTCCTCCAAAAGTTTGAGGTGAAGAGAGAATTGCAGCCACTGATGATCCTTTGGGGTAATCCATGTAACCTGAAAATTTCCTTAATGAAAAGCCTAGCAATATTGGAAGCCTTGTAACTTGTTTTTATAGGAATAAGGGGTGTAAATTTTGTTAACATATAAATGACTGCCATTATGGAGTTATATCCTCCTTGTACCGGGGGTAATCCAACTATGAGGTCCATGCTGATATACTGGCTGGAGTTTTCCTGGCAACTTGACACATTTGGCCGACATTCGGTGACATACTTGAGTACATCACCCTTGAGTCTTTCCCAATAGAATCTTCTTCTGACTGTATTAAGAGTCTTAGCATAATCAAGATGACCCAAAAATGGAGAATCGTGAGCTTCCCAGAGTATTTTTCTTTTGAGCTCTTGACTTGCAAGAATACATAGTCTTGTCTTGTAATAGGCAAGTTTCTCCTTTATGGAAAAATCCTGATAATTAGTCTTGAATTTTGAATTTGAATCCTTGACAGAAATTTCTCTTAACAATTTTTGATAGCTTGGATCCTTCACTACCTCTTTTTAGCCATTTCTATAAGAGGGTTACTGGGCATGGAAATCATTGTAGCAAGAGTTCTACACTAGAGGGTTCTTCTAGGATTAGAGTATTAAGGAATGATTTATGACTTAGGGCATCCACAATCACATTCTCCCTGCTACTTGGTCTATACTTGATTTCAAAGTCAATTTCCTGCAAGGTCTAAATCCATTTACATTGTCTTATATTGAGATATCATTGAGAAAATCCACTTTAGGCTTTTATGATCAGTGACTAGAGAAAACTTATTACCAAGAAGATAATGTCTCCATAATTTAAAGGCATGAATTATAGCAAGTAATTGTAGATCATGTGTGGCATAGTTTCTTTTGTGGATCTTTAATTTTCTTGAAGCATAGGCTATTAGATGTCCTTCTTGCATAAGCACGTAACCCAAAGCAAGAGAGCTTGTATCAGTTATGACTTTGAATTCTTTGCTTAGGTTAGGTAGATAGGGGTGGTTACCAAACTTTTCTTAAGCTTCTCAAAGCTAGATTGTTCAGTAGACGTCCATGTAATGGAGACCTGTTTTTTGAGAAGGTCGGTGAGAGGCACATCGATTGAGGCATAGTCTTTAATGAAGGCTCTATAGCAACCCATTAGCCCTAGAAAGGTTCGCACTTCCTTGACCATTGTTGGGGGTGGCCAATCTTGTATATCTTGGGTAGGATCCATTGAAATGCCATTTGTTGATACTATGAATCCTAGATATTGAATCTGGTTCTTGAAGAAGAAACATTTATTCTTTTTAGCATACAAGGACTATTTGCAGTTGTGGCCCATGGTCTTCTTCATTTTTGGAATATGTTAATATATCATCAAAGAAGACGAGGACGAGGTCATCAAGGTAGGGTCAAAAAATGTCTTGCATCAACCTGTTGAAGGGTGGCAGGAGCATTTGTTAACACAAATGACATCACAATAAACCCTTAATGATAGTACCTTGTGTTAAAAGTAGTTTTAGGGATATCTTCCTCCCTAATTAACATTTTATAATAACTTGAATTGAGATCGATCTTTGAAAATACCTTACTTATCTATCTTGGAAATTGGATATTTATTTTTCACTGTCACTTGGTTTAGTCCATGGTAATCGATACAAAGGCAGAGTGTTCCGTCTTTCTTTTCCAAAATAAAACCGGGGCTCCCCATGGTGAATTACTTGGTTAGATGTATCCTTGGTCTAATAGCTGCTTGAGTTGTTCTTTTAGCTTAATGACTTCAGGAATTGACATTCGGCAGGGCTGTTTGGCAATGGGGATAGTGCCAGAATGAGTTGAATTTTGTGATCTACTTCCCTTGCTGGTGGGAGCTCTGTCAGGTCTTCTGGAAAAAAATCCATATATTCTTTTAGCCAAGATGGCTGGACCTTGGCTTCACTATCCTTCTCGGCCTTGTTGAGTTTAATTAGATAGATGGATAATCCTTTCTTTAGCCCTTTTATTATTCGGGAAGCTTTAGCTAGCTGGACCCTAGGATTCCTTGCTTCTCCTTGAGTTATTACTTGCTTGCTCTACCTTTGAGTTTTGAAATGTGATTTGGCCCTTTTCGTAATGGATATGGGCATTATTTAGAATTAACCAATCTATTCCTAGCAGACATTCATAAGCCTTGAGGTTCATAATTCAAAAGTTCATTCTAGAAGAATTGCCAACCCAACATATTCGACCTTGCTAGTTTTTTGTATTGATAGAACTTCTTTGCCATTTGCTAACTCCACAAGCAATCTAGGTACAAGACTAGTGTTTATGCCTAGCCTTTTCGCACATTTTGGTGATACGAAAGAGTGGGTACTTCCATAGTCAATTAAAATTCAAAAGGATTTACCTTGATAATTTGCTAGTGTTTGAATTACTAAGAATTGACTGATTTGGATTCTTCTTATTGAGAGTGGTGTGTACTCTGGCTCTTTCCATATCAAATTCCATTGTGGGATCTTTATCATTATTGTCCTCCTTTAGGTTTATTCCAGTAACCTTTCTCCTCGCATCTTGGCTTTGCCCACGAAACTGACCTTGGCCAAGCTTCAGGTGCACTACCTCTTGAAATGTCTTGGTTCCTGCAATAGAAGCACCTTGGAGTCTCATCGCCCCTTCTTGTGAGTGTAAAGCTTCCCATTGCATTTGATTTGGCCTTCTTCATCTTGTTTGGTTGGTACTATCCTTGGGCTCTTTTTGCATAACCTTGGAAGTTGCCCTTATTTTGATTGTTTTTGTTCTAAATTTTTACATTTCTTGGCCTTTATTCAATCTCTTGAACTATTGGAGCTACTCGAATCAATGCATCATGTAAATCCGATGGTCTCATTGATTCAAGTTGCGTATTCAGGGGCAGATTTAGACCACTGCAAAATTTGGATACTTGTTGTGAAACATCCATTGTAGATGCATATTTTAGAAGTGTTACAAATTTGAAGTAGTAGGCTTCTAGGCTTAGGCTTAATTACATTAGATTTAAGAAATCGTTCATCTTCTAGGCTTAATATGTGGGCAGAAGATATCTCCCATGCACAACGTCCTTAATCTTGCCCCGAGTGATAGGACTTTCAGATGTTCTTTAGTCCTTGCACTAGTGTTTCCACCAAAGATGGGCATCTCTTGTGAGTTTTAGTTTGGCGATCATGCCTTGATTTGACGGTGCAGTCCTTGTAGTAGTGAAATAGTCTTCCATAGATTCTATCCATGTTTCTACTTCAGTTGGAATGTTCCTTCCTTTACCATTAAACTCCAATGGCTTGTAGTGATTGAGAAGAAATTTGTTCTCTTGAGCTTCCGTAGTATTGAGATTCGAGGTGACATTCTGGAAAATTATGCAATTTTGTGTTCAATTTTCTTCCCCAACCATATTTAAAAAAAGATGTTTACTTGCTTAATCTACCTCATTAATTTAGGAAGGAAACTACGTACTACTTGTCCTTTTGATAATGATTAGGGTTTACACTTCAAAAGAGAGTTTTAATTTTAATAAAAAAACTCATCAAACAAATAATATCTATCCACTCTTTTTGATTTATCAAGGAAACAAACGGATGGACAAAAATAATTCTTTATGTCAATAGAAAGGGAATACATTATTTGAGGAGTTTAGGCACTCATATTATTCTTGGGACAGGTTCTTCTACCATAATCTAGGCATGGCATTTGTGATACATCCATCGCATAGTAATTAGGATTCTAAAATTAGATATCCCAAAATCTATATTTCAGGGGAAGATCATGCAATCCATCTTTCTTGTAGTTGCAACAATTGGAGCATCCTACAACCATGACTTGATCAGCAGGTATAACCCTTGTAACCTTGTCATAGATGTCAGGTTTAATTTGACATGTCACCCTTTAAAGTGATCATGTTTGAGTTTACTCTGGCTTCATAGAAGAGATAAATCTTGGCAACCTTAAGGGCTTCCATCCACCTTAACCTCTTTATATTATTCTAGAGGTAAGCAATACGGTTTGCATCAATGTAATAATACCCTCCGCTTAACATCCATCGCCTTTCGTAATATAGGGGTGAAGAATTGTATATCTGATCTAATATTTGCATCATTTGGTTTTTCCAAATGAAACTAGAAGAGTGCATTGTTGACATAAACATAACTTGAAAAATCAAGAATTGTTCCCAAGGTACATCTTTCTAGCAGAAATAAAAAACATATATCAATAAGAGAAGATTTTCACTATTTAAAGAAAATATATTTTATGTCGTAGATATAACTAGTTTTATTTACTTGTGTCATGTTCTATATCAAAGTGCGCTTTGATACCAACTGTATCATGCCCATCTGAGCTTACCTTTGCCGTACATTTTTAGTAGCCCATCAAGAGATATCTTAGGAAGTGCTGTCTGAGATTTTAATGAAAACCCTCAAAATTTGCTAATAGGAATGCTTGAGTCTACCCTACAGTGGAAGTTTCGGATATTCCCATGAGGATCGTCGACCCAAGTCTTTCTACTCAAATATATTACTAACAGTTGATTAGTATTAGAGAGGTTTGAGATTCCATCCCCTATAGGAATTGCTAACGGAAACAGACTTACATTGTGCTCGATTCAAAGAGAATGGAAGAAGTATGACACTAGTTCCATAGATGATTTTAGCGGCTATATGTCACCAAATGGTTATACTTTTATTTTTTTGGATTTTTTTTTCGAAACTCTAATAGGTTGAGTTATAACTCCAAAATTTTTTATTTGCCAACATTTCTAAGATATACTGAGATTTTGAAGACTCTTTCACCATTCATGCGAAACAAATATTGAAAGAAATATATTAAATTTGCCACAATATTTCTAAATAATGGGATATATATAGAAACATTTGCCACATGTACATATGTACTCATACACATAGTACATACATAGACACATGTCATTTACTACTTATCCTTGTTCCTTCTTTACATACTCATCACATGACTCACACACACCCCTCTGCACACACACATTACTCAGCATTATATCTACTCTTGTATTCATACATACATATACACAATTCTTAGAACCAAAAGGTTTGAGGTACTCATGGTCCAATAACTTGAGCTAGTCAGATCTTTGAAGCATGCATCTTGAAAGTTGCAAAGCAAGACATAGCTCTACCTAAGACCCATAGATTCTAAGGGACTTCCCCTCTTCATAGACTTGAGCACAAATAATACCTCCCCTTCAATGAATGGTTTATCCAAGAGCAAGCTAATTTCAGCAAGGTGCTAAGGACTCTCTCCATTTCCACATCCAAGATTTTAGCAACACACTAGCACCAATTAACAACCCTCTTGGGCAGCTCAACTTCAACTACTAGCATTGAGGGATGCTTGTTGAAAACATTATCATATCCTAGTCATCAATAAAGGTGCATCTATTTTCGTCCTAAATAAATGTGATAGTCTTTCTTTGATGCTTAGCTTTGAGAGAATTGAGACTATCATATTTATTTAGGACGAAAGTAGATGTACCTTTACTGATGACTAGGATATGCTAATGTTTTCCACAAGCATCTCTTAGTGCTAGGCAAATTTGAGCCCAAGAGTGTTGTTGATTGATCCTAGAGTGGAAATCCAAGTTTTTAGCAACACACTAGGGCCAATCAACAACACTCGGGCTCACCTTCGACTAGCACTGAGAGATGATTGTGGAAAACATTAGCATATCCTAGTCATTATAAAGGTGCATCTATTTTCATCCTAAATAAATGTGATAGTCTCAATTCATCAAAGAGAGACTATCACATTTATTTAGGAAGAAAATAGATGCACCTTTAGCGATGACTAGGATATGCTAACACACTAGGACCAATCAACAACACTCTTGGGCTCAACTTTGGCTACCGTTGAGAGATGCTTGTGGAAAACATTAGCATATCCTAGTCATGAGTAAAGGTGCATCTATTTTCATCCTAAATATATGTGATAGTCTCTCTTTGATGCTTAGCTTTGAGAGAATTGAAGTAAAGTTAATATGGAGCATCTCTTAGTAGGTCCCATCTAACTTAGCAAGAGGATCCAAATTGAATGTTCGAGTTGCTAACACACAATGATAAGTAACAATGTCGATCAAGAGGTTGGGACCCTCAAGGTGGTTAGCTATGTGCAACTCCTTCTCGAGTAGGGTTTTATACAAGAGGGGGCGATCTCGGGAGGGTCACCTTATAGAACATGTAATATACCATGTGAGTTCAAAAGAAATGGTATTTTTATTACGTTGACTTACAATTTTCCAAAAACAAAAGGGGTTTATAAATGCATCTCATGTAAAATTTACATTAGGGGTCTTTTTATTGAATTTTTTTTGAAAGCACACTTTTTTAGGGAGTCAGGGGGGGGGGGGGATTCTATCATAGCTTTTCATCAATATGAATTTACCTTGTGTTCACATTAAAATCCAGAAAACTTCCAACTTTGAGGATTATAGGCAACACAAGTGCATTTTTAGGGTGAGGCAAAGCATCCATAGTTGTTCCCTCTCCTTGCAATTTTATTAGCATTGCTCTTTAGGGCATATGATAGTAAAATGGTTTGTGGCAAGCGGTGCATGGCTCCAAAAAATTGGCCACACTTTACTCAAGTTAAGTGTCTCACTATCTTGAGTAAAGTGGCCCACTTTATGAGTTAAGAGTTGTGGATCTTGGAAAAAAAGAGTCCTTAAAATTAGGCATTGGCTACATGAAGGTAGATTAGAAGTGTTGGAGGAGGGCAATCAAGAGGTTGCTCAACTCACTCAACCTTGTAAACTATCGTGGATAGTGGCCAAAATAGAAGTGGCACAATAGTAAATCACATCTTAGTATGGATAGCACCCCCCCTCTTTGCATAGAAGGCAAGAAGATCAGCCCATTGTCTTCCACTCAAGTTAGGAAGCTATTGTTAAGGTGCAGACTTGACTTTAGACACATTTCTAGAATCTAGGGCATTGAATTGTTAGATGTTGAGATTGAGGGGGCACTTGTTCATTTTTGAAACATTAGGGCTCCTCTTAGAGATAGATTATTTGGTTGGAAACTCATTTCAGGTGCTCTTTTTATACGTTAAAAATTAAAGAATAGAGGTATTTTAGATGGCCTATGTGTCTATGGAGGAGTGGAAACACCTTCACATTTGTTCTTGGATGGTTTCCATGCCCCCTAGATTTTGAGGGAGGTTCTTCCCAAATCTTGTTGATGGGGATTAACTATTCACAACCCAAAATTTTATATCACAGCCTGCAAACTTTTGTTGTTAACATAACTAGGTGATTTACACTACATGAGATATGGTAGGCACATATTGAACTCCTCTTAGAAGAAGGAGATGGGAAAGTTGTCTAGGTTGCAATATGGCTAAAAGTTTGGTGGTATTTTAGGGGACTTTATAAAGAGAATCACTTTAGCAATAATGAGCTAAGCTAGCTAGCCAAATGGCTTCCAATTTTTTAACCTAGAGATTCTTTTTTGAACCATTAATAATAATACAATATGTAGTCACCAAAAGAAGGAGTCGTTGATTTTAGGTTAATGCATACTATACTGATCAATCATCATTGACCAACAATCAGGCACAAATGAAGAGCTTTCACATACTCGGCCCCATTAAGACTATCGTGAAGCTAATATATCCCATTGAGACTATGGTGAAGCTAAGATAGCTTGTTGTGTAGCAACTAGTCTAGAGTTGAGATCACGTGGACATTACGTAGCCCCAATGCCCATTGATAATGCTAGCCGCAAGCCTTGTGAACTATCACCCTAGGGTAGAGATGCTAACATCAAGTAGAGACCACAATTCACCATATTAAAGTAGCATACATATTATTTTCTCTAAGGTTCTCATATACGTCTATTGGCCGCGTAATGTAAGCTAATGTATCTACTAGTTTACAAATATGACAAGTTGTCCAAGAGAAATTGTCATGAATCATGAGCAAACTTGCAATATTATTGTGGAGACACTCTCAAACTTCAATCTTCCGAGTCCATATTGTCTCTTGAACCCTTTTGCAATGATATGTTCCAAAAGAAATTTCGAAACAAATTTTGAAAAGATGTGGGTAGTAGCCCACATGCACTTGGGACTTAGGAGTTGTGGACTCAAGACTGGGCACTTGGTAGGTCCATACTACAAAGTTACCAATTGAATCATAGGGTAGGGCTCAAGACAATAAATAGTGCTCTCCTACCCAAGCCACAGGGGCTAAGGCCCTGGCTACTAGCTAGTATTACATTAAATTTGACTTATAGTTTTAACTCCACTCTTCAAAATTATGCTCTCTTGAAATATATGCACTTCATAGGTGATGATTTGTGATATTTCTGCCACAATGCTTCATATTAAGAAACAAATTCGGGCTTGAGGCACTTTAAAAAAAAATACTCATCGAGCTATCACATAAGTGATCGCACGTAATTTTCTTAATATCAAGTCTTGTATTAAATCAATTTCGCAATCCGACACGAGAAGATGCCTCAATGTTGCTAGTTAACAAAAAGAAAAGACGCCTCATAAATGATATTACGATGGCTTGATCATAAATTTTTCCGCATTATATTTGATTTAGTATTCCCAATATTATTTAATGTGTCAAAGATCGCATTGATTTCGTGACTGCAAGACAAATTGCAAAAGCCTTAATTGGTAGACGAAGAACACGCAAGAATGGGCATGATATTGAGTAAGTTAAGTATCAAAGAGTATGGCACGACTTTATAAACTAGATAAGTCATGAGGTAACTTGGCTAAAAACGACCAGATGAAGTCGCTTTGAAGAAAAAAAGACGTTTTTAAAAAAATAGGCCAAAATTCATGACGTTTTTGATGCCATCATCATTCCCATGCCACCATCCAATAGGTAGGCAATCAAAATGCATTTTAAATAAAGCTCACTTGGCTCTTGACAAGTAGCTAAAAGAATGAGTCGACTGCATGCTCCCTCTCATGCCTATAAATACACCCCCTCTTCTTTACAAAGAAAGCAAGAAGGAAGACCTCTTGATGATGGAAAAATTTCTCTACTTCTCTTATCCATTGAAGCTTGAGTTTGAAAGAGGAAAATGCTCTCCTTCTACCTCATTTCCATTCTCTCTACCCCTTGTTATGCATTCGTTCCATATAGCCATATCGCCAAGCGAAATGCTAGCAAAATTTTTCTAGACGACAACAACTCTCCTTGAACTACCACGTCGATTTCGCCGGATATCCATGGCTCTGTGAGGTCGCAGAAATTCAAAAAGCTCATTTGAAGAAAGGGAAGTAAAGAACGTGACTGATGGAGAAAATAATAAGATTATCGATATATTTGGCTTTAAACGATTATAAACACATTTTAAATTAAATACATATAAACTACTGCTTAGAAAAATAACCTAAGTAATATAATAATTAACTATTCAGTGAAAAAAATCTTTCACTTGAAAAAGGATTATATACTTTTCATTAAAAAAAATTGTAATTATGAATTATTTGGTGATATTTATTGTTATTTCATTAATGATACATGTGATTATAATAACAAAAAAAGGTAGACGGTGCTAGAAAAGGGAATATTTTATAAATTTTTTCTGAAAGCCACTATCTCTATTTCATTTTATTAATGATAAATAGACACATATGAGCTTTATAATAATTTATAAAAAACTATTTAGATAATATCATGAAATAATAAATACATTAAATCAACAAAAAATTGTATAGGAAAATTTATACTAGATGTGCATAAATTAGATGCATAGTAATATAAATCAATGTTTGAAAGATGAAAGAAAAAGTACACATGATTTTTGCATTGCCTAGAATAAAGTTTTGAGAAAAACAATCAACATTGCACTTAGGACATATCTAAATGAAAATTGATCTTTCTAGATAACATTGAAAGTTTGGCAAATGATTAGAAATTGTCAATTAAACCATAGAATATGAGTAAAATAAAATAACAATTATTTTCCTGCTGAAAACACACGCAATGTTAATACTAATGATTATATTGGCGAGAGCATCAATATCATGAGTTGACCCACGTATGAGTCAACAATAAAACCTTGCCTAAAATATCGAGGATGTTGAAGCAAAAACAACTATGAAATACTAGATAACCTTGAAATTATTAGTATCACGAAATTGAATAAATATCGGAAGTTTGTAGGACTTGTTGGACATTGATAAGAATTTGTTGATACAAATTCTAAAGTCTAAACAGACTTGGAAAAGCATTTGAAATCGTGCTAAGTGTGAGCTAGAGCGGGGCAGCGCATGAATTGCCTATCATAGGTATAAATGCCCATATTATCTTTTAGGGTGGAAATACCAAATTTTTCATAAGGATAAAATAGGCTTTAGATTCACAAAATAACTTGCAGATCCTAAAAAAGAGTTGCAAGTAGGAAGCGAAACCCTAAGAATAAGGTGGGACCTTAAAAGAGAACCCTAGATTTGGGTCGAGTTGCTTCCTACACTTGCTATTATTTCTTTTGATTTGTGCATTCATTGATGGTTGCATAAGAAAGATAGATCATGCTTGCAGCAGTTAGATCTGATTGTACATATATAATCAAGATAATAAGAGGAAAGATTACGCTATGCCTCCCCCATGGCTAGACACAGAACCCTGCTCCAAGGGGGATTGTTTTGTACGAACCTGAGGAGCTTTAGACTGGCCCCAACGGTGCAGAGGTCACTCGGTTAGTTATCTATTAGGTAGGAGGAGGTGGGAGTGCCAAAGGTGCTCTGGCCATAAGCCTCTCGATTGCTCCTAGTGTGGGAGCTTTCACTCAACCGCCAAGACCCACGGACCGCTTATTGTTTCAAGCGTTCCAAGTCGAGCACTAATGGCTACCTCTCACATAACCGACGCGCCATCAATATCTATGGGTGTAGTGAGCTTACCTCCGTGCCGTTCGAGTTACCTCCTCTCGCGCGCACTCCGGTGGCTCCATGATCCAAGTGCAAGCTTCAAGCAAGCTCCATCCTCAAGCTCCACGCCCCAAGCTCCATTGCCGCGAGCAAGAGAAGAGAAGAGAAGAGAAGAGAAGAAGAGAGGAGAAGATGGAGAGCTTCTCCTCCTTGGTCCCTCACCCTCAC
The DNA here is from genome assembly GCF_053477565.2 of Lygodium microphyllum. NCBI lineage: Eukaryota > Viridiplantae > Streptophyta > Polypodiopsida > Schizaeales > Lygodiaceae > Lygodium > Lygodium microphyllum. The sequence continues at coordinate 26,429,423 of NC_141161.1, read as the reverse complement.
ACACTCACTCCCTCACACTCTCACACTCCCTCTCTCAAGCACAAGCTCAAGCAAGCAAGAATAAGAAGAAGAAGAAGAAGAGGAGAGCTACTTTTGGCCACACACAAGAATGAGAATTTCATTCACTTTTCAACTTTATATACAAAACCCTAAATCCCTTTTGGGCGGTCGTCCCCTTTTCCCCTTTTTTACATGGCCGGTCGTAGCCTAGGCCCTTTTTCCCATTGTCCTTCTATCTTCCTAGCTTCCTTTCCACCACCCGTCTACATTTACAAATTGCACGGGTGAGAGCCCGGCACTCCTTGAATTAAACCATGATGCGCTTGCGCTTTTTTACAAAAGTTTTGACTTGTGCTTTTCCTTGTGCTCCTTTCTCCCTTATTTAGGACTCTTCTCCTTGTGCGTCTTTGTCTTCCATTTCTCTTTGCCTTGGCCTTTGTCTTCCATTTCTCTTTGCCTTGGCCTTTGTCTTTGTCTTCTGCTTTAGCTTTTCCAGATTTTCCACCTTCGTTCGTTTGAGGGTTAACACCTAGGAATTTCCTGACCCTCACATGAATCAGGATGGGATCCTGGAGTCCTTGATAGTACTAGTGAAGGGATGGAAATCTTGGAGGGTTTCTTTTCCTCAGCGCAAACATAAGGGATTTTTTGGTGAATGGAGGTTTATCTTCTACCGTAGGCAGAAGGGGAAAATCATTATAGATAATTTTGTGAAATAACAAATAAATATTTTTTGCCAAAAGATAGTTTTCTTTGTCTTTGTGTTGTGCCGTAAAATTACGTGAAGGAACCTATGATAACGGGCTAATTAATGAAGCTGTTGTCATATTTCATAACTTAATGTGATAGGTAATTAGAAAACTAAAGAAAACCATTTGTGGAAAGCGGGTGGGCAAGATCCCTGATGGATCCGTCCTATAGATGGGTGGTCATGGTAATCTGGAAGCTTCTCTTAAGAGATCGAATGAAACGTTAATTAGGAAAAATTAGGTAGAGCTGAGTGTTGACTTACCTAAGGTCAGGTCTTAAAACCTTGATCAATAATTATCTTAGGGGAAAGGTGCAGTGGCAGTGCTAGAACTCCGTTAAGGTTCCCTGAATCCTAACTAGTTGCTGGAAAAAAGCGTTGCACTCCATGAACCAAGAGTAGCTAAGATCGCTCCAGTCGGATAAGACGCCCATGTGGGACACCTCTGATGGAGATAGTTGACGTATCGATACCTCAATTGTCAAATTAGGACCCCAAGCTTACAAGTTGATCCTCATGGGGACAGGTACCTTCCATTACATGGGGTGGGATCTGGGAAACCTAGATGATAGACCTTGTGCATTCTCAAGAGTGCTGGGGGGCAAAGTCGTCTAGGATAGTTCCTCGATGGACCACTAAAGCGTGTTGCCAAGGAATTGTTATGCAGACATGTGACATGAGTGTATTAGAAAAGTGAAAGTAAAGCACTTGCCATACACCTAAAAATATGCATGATGCACTCCAAAAAGCAATACTAGCTAAGTTGAAGTTGAAGTTGATAGTAGGGTAAAGGGGCCAATTGCAAAACGTGCACTATTCATGAAACACATTCTAGACACTAGTGTGGCCTAGTAATTAAAAAAAAATAAATTTTTGTGAATGTGGTTACATCCATTGCATGTGATTTTGGGTTCAAGACCTTGTTTTGTTATTTGGAATGTGATTTTGTTTCAATCTCACCACAGACATCACGCATGTCCATCATGCAGGTAGAAATTTATTTTTGTGTTTCCCCTTGATGTCGGGAATTGATCAAGAGAAAAAGGTCAATAAATTTCCTATCAGTTGATGAAAGCATCTTCCATTAGCTTAACTATTCTACTATTGACCCCTTTACCCTAGTGATATTAACTTGAACTTGAACTTCAAATTCCAACTCCTGAATGTTTTCATGCTAACAAAGCCAATGCTAGTATGATTCTCACGTGCAAACAAGCCCTTGGGTTTTGGTATAGAGAGAATCACACTTAGAACCATTGGGGCATGGATTGTGAAGGAGGAGGAGAAGAAGAATAGGAAGATTGGGCAATAGAGATCAAGTTCAAATGGAAGACTTTGAAGGCACCAAATTTTCGACAACCCATATCTTGTTCCCTCTCGTACTCCTCCTCATTGTATGGGCAAGCCATGTCCATACCTGGCATAGAGAGGAACTACAATTAAACCTCCTTCTACAAGAAAGCTCAAGCCCATAGGTGGGTCAGTCCAATTATCAAGCATCTAATGTGGTCCTTGTAGATGGATGGGTGTAAGCTACTCCTTATCCATGTCACTAATGGCAAGACCTCAAACTCCTTAATCCTCAATTTTCTTGTCTACTTTGATGGCATTGTGCAACTCAAGATCAATGAGTATCGTGAACCTACCATCGTTGATGCTAGCAAACATGCATGGTTCGAAGCTTGAAGACACTCTAAACAATAAAAAATTACAGCTTGAGAGATTGTTAGGAAAGGAGGGGATTTTTGTTTTTTATATGGGGTCCAAGATCAAGATTCATGTCGACCATTGTCTACATCTAGGATGGTGAGTCGCATCTATTGTCTTTCAATAGCAAAGACTATTCCATTTTGAGCAGTTGAGAGAGAAGAAAGAATGGGAAGAATGGGAGGAGCATTGTCATGCATGCACATACTTGAGACCTCGTGGTCTTCAATCTATCACCTTTGATGTGTCTTTCCATGGGGCAGAACATGTATATGGCATTCCTAATTCAAAGCCAACGTGCAGTCCCCTAGACATTGTCTCTGAGCGTTACTGTCTGTTTAACCTTGATGTGTTTGAGTGCATTGAGGAGTCTCCATTTGGACCATATGGACCTATTCCATTCATGCAATCTCAAGTGCAAGTAGAAGCACTAGCTTTTTCCGGTTGAACTCTCTAGAAATGCTGATAGATGTGTTAACTCAAGGTTGGATAAAAGGGATCCAGATGTTTTAGGTGAAATCGATACACCCTAGATTAGTGAAGGTGGTATTGTGGATGCCTTCTTTCATAGGTACAAAACCAAAATATTTATTGCACTAGTACACTACAATAAAAAGATTACCTACAATGCCTCAATCTTTTGCCACAAGATATCATCAGACTAGGTGGACATAGATGGCAAGTGCTACTTCACATAAGACAAATATTTGTGATGTAGGAGAAGCTTACGTAAAAGGTCCAACATATGTTAATGATTGGATCCCCACATAAAGAGAGGACACGTTTGCATTACACAAAGACACTGCTTTCCAAGGGATACCATGTGAAGGATGTTCATGGTTAGGGACTATGATGGTTGGTGTTGGTTAGGTTCATCATCCTATCTTGATATGCTAAGTCCAGAGATACGGAGTTGGTGGGTTGGAAAGTTTTCTTATGACGACTATGAAGGGTGATGGTGGGTCCACTCCTTCATTGTGTATTTGGAATGACATGAATGAGCCATTTGCTTTCAATGGCCATGAGGTATCAGCTCTTATGAACTACAAACTATGAAAAAGTAAATGAAGGTAGCGTTTTTTGTGTTTTTTTTCCTTCTTCAATTTTAGAACTAGTATAGTAAAATAATTTGGGCTTACACTAGTTAAGCATCATAGTTCACTCGAGGTTGGCATTATTCATTTCAGGCAACCATGCCTCCGGACTCTCTGCATCCAGGTGGTATGGAACACCACAATGTTCATAATGCGTATGGGTATTATTTTCACATGGCAACAACTGAAGGTGTTTTAAAAAGAGAAAATGGAAAAGACAGACCCTTTGTATTATCTCATGATTTTTTTGTTGGGACCTAGAAGGTTGGGGCAGTTTGTACAGAAGACAACACTGTTGGCTGGGACCATCTGCAAGTCTCAACTCCTCATGTTGTCCATAATGATCATGCCCTCCTCGACCCTTTGTACCTACCGCTATCTACCCATGCTTGTGTGACATGCCTGTATGGAGCAAGAGGAGCAATATTAGGTCAATAGCAAGGCAAAGAGGAGTTGCAATGTGGGCCCTTTCCCTTAGAGTAGCTTCTGGGGTGGTATTGCTATTGCATGCAATTTTAAAACAAATAGAGAAAGGAAAAGTTTGTTATATGGATGCATAGCTTAGTGTACTTGATTTTCTTGTGTTTGTACTTCCAGTCAAGTCTTGATTCTTGTAATGTCTAAGTTCTCATGAATCTAGTGTTGCTCTATGAGCCACCATAGCTGCCATTGTTGAGAATCTGCCAATCACACCCTGTGTATGCCCCTTTGTATGGAACAGCTAGGCTAGGAAGGTGCAGTTTATTCTAGGAAGAGAGACAGATCCCATAGGCACACCCATAGGCACAGTGGATATAAAGTGCTACCAAGCTACTCTATAAAATGATATACTTGACAATCACTTTCACACAATATGATAATGCAATAGTACTTGTCTCTTTTTGTCAAGTATCTGTGTTATTGTGTCCTTACACAAGAATGCCTTCATGAGTCCAAGCTTCCATCTTGGAACCTAATTCACTTGTGTAATAGTTGGTCTTCAGTCCTCCTTGGTCAATGTCATCATGAGTTTAGTCTATGCCTACAAGCCACCATAGCCATGCTCTAGATTCGCATCTTTGACATGGTATCAGAGCCCAACTGAGCATGGCTTAGCATGTCTCAGATCTCCTCTCTGCTCCTTCAGCTCCTCTTCATCCCTGGACAGCTCATGATCAATGTATGACTTCATAATTCAACTTCATCCTCAGTCAACAAAGCTTGTGGCAGCCATAGCCAGTGCACCCTACCTCCTTTGAGCCCTTGGATCTCTTCATAGAGGCCATTTCAGCTCACGATGTCTTCTGAGGATCTCTTCATCACTTCAGCCGCAACTTCCTACTACGTCACAATTAAACATTGGTAATCATTCAATACATCATTTCAAAAATTGGACGTTGCTACTTGTTTTTGCACCTCTTTTGTTCGTACAGCTAGATCTCCCTCTATGCAATGTGGTACTCTTTGCGATCTTAGGGATTTTGGAAGCTCACCTCATAATCCTTCTACCCAGTAGAGATCTTCCACAATGATCGCTTGTACACGTTGCTATAAACAAAAGATCAGTCGCTTGTTTGTCAGAAGACCTTGTCCTCCATAGCCACAAGCACCAAAAGCTCATAATTGTTATCATTTCTTTATTCCTCTCAGTCCAAGAAACTTACTAGCACTATGATCTGTTATCACACTTAAACTCAACAAGATTCCTCACTCAAATCAATAAGAAAGGAAAGTTGTGAAGATTTTTTGAAGATCATCAAGTTAAACTCAAGCGACAAACATCAAACTTCAAACTAGTATCTTTTGATACTACAATGCCATTGCTTGTGTCCTTTGACACATACAAAGATCAACTCATTGTTGGTTATTCTCAAGTTGTGGGTACTGATTTCTGGTCATGTCAATGACAAGCAAGAAGATTTCTATGTGGATACACTTCATGAAGAGTAGCATGACTCATGTTGCTTATCAACACTATATGGAAGACTTGTTTGTACTACCTATCTATAAGGCAAAGACAAAGGTGTATGAATCCTAATTATTCTGCTCTGGTGAAGACTGAATTATTGAAACTTCTTGAAGCCGAGTTCATTTATCTTGTGGCTAATAGTGAATGGGTTTCGCCCATTGTGATAGTACCTAAGAAGAATGGGAAACTTCGAATATGTGTAGACTTTCGAAAGCTCAATTCAAAGACGAAGAAGGATAACTTCCCTATCCCTTTTATAGACCAAGTGTTGGACACAGTGGCAGGCCATGAGCTGTATTCCCTCTTGGATGGATTCAGTGGATATAACCAAGTCCAAATTGCAGAAGAGGACCAATCCAAAACAACCTTCACCACAGAATGGGGGACCTATGCCTATAGAGTGATGCCATTTGGGCTCTGTAATGCTCCTGCCACCTTCCAACAAGTAATGATGGCTGCTTTCCAAAATCATTTGGATGATTTCATTGAGGTGTATCTTGATGACTTTTGTGTCTATAGCTTAATTCGTGAGCATTGGGGACACCTAGAGCAATGTTTTGACAGATGTCGAGAGTATGGGATTTCTCTCAACCTCGACATCAGGAGTTCTTTTGGGCCATATTATATCGGCACAAGGGATTGCAATAGACCTGACAAATATTGAAAAGTTTGTCGGCTTAACAACACCAGCAAACCTCAAGCAATTGAGAGGATTTCTTGGCCATGTGGGCCACTACAGAAGATTTATTGCACATTTTGCAATTAAGGCAGCCCCTCTGCACAGGCTCCTAAGGAAAGATGCTGATTTTCTTTGGACTGATGACTGTGAAGAAGCCTTTAATACCTTAAAAGAATGCCTTATCAAAGCACCTACACCTATCTTACAATCTCTTGATTGGACGAAGGAGTTCCATGTGCACACAGATGTATCAGTTGAAGGGCTAGGTGCTGTCCTATGTCAAAAGGGCCCCTCTAAATTAGATCAACCAATTAACACCATATTAGGGAATATGGAAATTTCCCATAAGTTTGGAACACATGGTCAAATATTTGAAATTTTCATAACTTGAACACTATAACTCCAAATCGAGCGCTTTATAGCTCAATAGATTCCATTTTTCAAGTGCTTTCCAATGATAGGTCACATCATATGGTTTTGAGAAACTTATGGGCATGTTATCCAAGTGCCACCTTTTTAGTATTCAAAAAATGGGAATTGGGAGATTTCCAAACTCACTAATATTGTGTTAATTTATTATGCAAGCTGAAAGGTCACTGATACGAAACGGAACTATACAGTGACAGAGCTTGAGTGCTTGGCAATGGTGTTTGCACTGGAGAAGTTTCGACACTATCTACTGTCAACGCATTTTAAGTTCTACGTGGATCATGAAGCCTTGTCCTTCCTGATGAACAAAGCAGATGTTAAAGGACGATTGATGAGATGGTTGCTCCTATTCTAGGAGTTCAATTTTGAAGTGGTCAATAAGCCTAGCCATTCCCACATCCTAGCTGATCATCTATCCCGGATCCCTCAAATAGAAGAAGAGGAACACGATGATCTTGATCTTTCTGATGCTTCCTTGTTTCTAGTTGAAATAATTAATCCCTGGTATGCAGATATAGCCAACCTCCTGGCCACTCAATAGTATCCTCCTGGCATCTCAAGCCATGAGAAGTAGAAGCTTCTGTTAGAATCAGCCCCCTACACCTTGCTAGGCAGTGCACTGTACAAGAGAGGCAAAGATGAAGTGCTGTGAAGATGTGTTGCAGGGGATGAAATCGGCATAGTATTGAAAGCATGCCATGACAAACCATATGGTGGACACTTTGCAGGGAGGCGACAGCCAAGAAGGCTCTGTTAGTAGGATACTGGTGGGGCCGACCCTCCACAAGGATGCATATGACTACTGTAAGAGATGTGATGCTTGTCACAGTGAATGGGGAGACCCACCAAAACAAGTGCCATGCCACTGCAACCCATTCTCCCCCTAAATCCGTTCGAGGAGTGGAGGATTGATTTTGTGGGTCCCATTGATCCACCCACCAGATGGAAGTAGAACAGATACATCTTAGTATGTACGGATTATGTCACAAAGTGGTGTGAAGCTAAAGCTCTGAAGCGGGACGATGGTAACATCATAGCTCTATTCATGTATGAAAATATTATCACTCGTTTTGGCAGTCCCCTTGAGCTGGTAAGTGACAGAGGTACTCATTTCCTTAACAAAATCATGGAGGAGCTGACGGAGCTGTATAAAATCCGTCATCGTAAGTCCACTCCCTATTACCCCAGAGCCAACAACCAAGTTGAAGTCACCAAATCACATCCTTTGCTAGATCCTGACAAGAACAATTTCCGCACATCGTCGCAACTGGGACGATCGACTTACAGAGGCCCTCTGGGCATATAGAACCTCCCATAAGGCAGCTACAAGACAAACCCCTTTCCAGCTAGTGTATGGTACAGAAGCCGTCTTCCCTGTTGAACTAGAATTTCCCTCTTTGCAAGTGGCAGTTAAAGAACTCTTGGGAGATGATGAGTCACTGCAATGCCGCCTCCTGCACTTGGAATGCTTGGATGAGATATGGAGGATGGCACTACAATGTATGGAAACCACTCAAGCGTGATGCAAGGCCTATCATGATAGTTTCATCAAGCACAAGGAGTTCAAAGGAGATGATATTGTCTTAGCCTATGATTCGAGATTTGGCAAGTTTCTTGGCAAGCTTCAACAATGGTAGATAGGCCCATACAAGGTACTTGCTGTCAATCCTAATGGCTCTGTTCAGATGCAGACCGTTGATGCCTCTGATGATCCTTTCCTGATCAATGGCTATTGTTTGAAGAAGTATTTCCCTCCCTAGGGATCTTGACAATCACAATCGACCTACCCTCCCCCTTTTGGGCGTCGCACTGTCCTTCTTGTCGTGCTTCTGATAGCCCTTATGATTCTCCTCATGAGGCGGTCTCATTCTGCTAACCCCTAGCAGATACATCTCAGCCCGACCTTGTTCTCTTCTCATCTGATCAAACAACGATGGTGAGGTTGGTCTTGACATATAGTATTTCTACCATTCTCTTTCTTAACAAAAAAAGAGAGAAAGAAAACAGAAAAAAGAAAAAGAAAAAAAAATAAAACTGTTATTGAAGAAAAGAAAGAAATTCCCTATCATAACAGGCCTCGTTCCAAGAAAAAGTGGCAACACCCTTGGGTGGGAAGCTGACTGTGGAAAAGGTGATAACACCCCACAGTTGAGGATAGCTAATTCACCAGCAGAACCTTTTTAGCACGTCATTTGAAGCCACCTCCCTTGGTGCGCTGTCTCTGCAATATCAGTGCGTCTGCCCTTCTTAATAGATGATCTTTCTTACCAATCATTGAAGCATGAGATTTGTAGGCTGCCTCCTTGGGTACGCCTCATCTTCAAGATCTTGATGGCAACAACAACCAACATGATCTTCATCACCAACCCCTTGAGTGATGTGAGCTCTCATCCTAACAGGATGGAGATGTGAGTATGGGGTGCCCTCTATATCTATCAGTGAGCATGAGATAGAGGGTGGGGTGAGTGACCAGTGTTTCCCTTCAAATCAAATGAGATGTGTAATGTGTGAATGGAGTGTTGCACGCATGGGTTGGGCCTTTCAATGCACAAAGCACGATCTGTTCCCATGCACTGCACCATAAGGCTCCCTAGCCTTCCTTCTTGCATTATATGCTGGCACTAGGTGGGATGCACAGTTGCACCATCAAAAGCATACAAGGCATTCAAGCTTTGCACAAGTGATAGTGAGGATTACATCAATGGGTTTCAAGAATGGGCTGCCCTCTGTATCTTTCAATAGTGCGTGAGACAGAGGGTGGGCTGAGTTTGACTGGTGTTTCTTCAATCAATTATCGAGAGGTGAGGATTGAGGGACATTACGACCATTGGAGTTAGGTACATTTCTGTTTTCCTATGCACCCATGGGATGGGTCTCTGCCATCAGCACAGGACATGTTATCGTGATGTTATGAGGACACAGTGTGAAAAAGTATAGAATGCATCATCATCTGACTTCTCTATTGATCTAGAGAGTTAATGTGATCTGAGCCATTAGTACTAGTGTGAGTTGCATGGATTATCCAAAAAGACTAGATTTTTGGAAAATTTTAGTCTATTTTTGATATTATTTATTGTAAAAATTCGAAAAAGCTAGAAAATGCTTCTAGATTAGGATGGCATGCAAAAAGCTAGTTACTTTTTCAACCAAATAGGACATTTTTCATAAAAAAGACAGATTGACGAAATCGCGCGCCCATGATCGCTGTAAACAGGCTGAAAACTACAGATTGAACTGAAGAAAGAAGGAGTGATCTGGGAGATCCATGAGCAGGTGTCCTGCGGTTTTACCCCCCTTTTGGAGCCAACGGAGCCATCAAATTTGGGTTCTAGACAGCAGAGAAAGAGCGGATTTTTTTGATCCACGTTTTTTGTCTACAAAGGAGCTCCAGGAGAACTAATGCCTGGAGATTGCTTCTGAGTAGTGCAAATATTCCAGGTTCTTTCAATACATATTGATTCAATTCATTGTGATTTGTTTTTGTCGTGTTTACCACTTGGGTATTCTCTATATTCTCTTCCATCTCCTATCTCTACTTCCTTCTACTTTTGATCCCCGGTGGATTCAACCTTTCGACAAAAACCCCTCCGACATTGGTGAACCCGACGTGAAAGGTCGTCACACAGAAGAAGGAAAGACAAGATGGGAGAGTCTTCGAATACAATCTTCAGTGATGTTTTGCCACAGTTGGTGCAAAATATGAATATGCTTATGCAGGTACAACAATAACAACAGGTAATGCAAGCTTCAGCTCAAACAGAAAGTGTTGTGATGAATGCTTTGCAAGCAGTTGAGCGTGAGGTGAAGTTATTCAATGGCAGGAATGTATCTACATATGTACATACCTATGCTCAGAAGATGGAATTCTTTGGAGTGGCTCAATCTGCAAGGAGCTGGTATTTTATACGTGTTACTATTCATGAACTGAAAGCATGGATTACTGAATTATACTTGCAGGATGTAGACTGGGTAGCCTTCAAGAAGACACTCACAGAAGAACTTTACGTTGAGGATCCCAGTTTGATTACGTGCAAGACTTTTCAGAGTGGGTTATACAACCCAATAAGGGTCTTGTGGCTACAAAATTGTTAAGAGAATTTGAAAGTCAATTTGAGCAGTTGGATCTTGCAGAACATCAAGCTCTTGCAAGTCAGAAAAATGAATTGTTTCTACAGGGGGGTTTTTGTCGAAAGGTCGAATCCAATGGGGATCAAAATTAGAAGGAAGTAGAGATAGGAGATGGAAGAGAATATAGAGAATACCCAAGTGGTAAACACAATAAAAACAAATCACAATGAATTGAATCAATATGTATTGAAAGAACCTGGAATCTTTGCACTACTCAGAAGCAATCTCCAGGCATTAGTTCTCCTGGAGCTCCTTCGTAGACAAAAAACGTGGATCAAAAGAATCCGCTCTTTCTCTGCTGTCCGGAACCCAAATCTGATGGCTCCATTGGCTCTGAAAGGGGGGTAAAACCCCAGGACACCACCTGATCACGGATCTCCCAAATCACTCCTTCTTCTTCCTTCAGTTCAATCTGTAGTTTTCAGCCTATTTACAGCGATCGCGACGCGCGCGATTTTGTCAATCTGTCTTTTTTATGAAAAATATCCTATTTGGCTAAAAAAGCAACTAGCTTTTTGCATGCCATCCTAATCTAGAAGCTTTTTCTAATTTTTTTAAATTTTTACAATAAATAATATAAAAAATAGACTAAAATTATCCAAAAATCTAGTATTTTTGGATAATCCATGCAATTCACACTTGTACTAATGGCTCAGATCACATTGACTCTCTAGATCAATAGAGAAGTCGGATGATGATGCATTCCATACTTTTTCACACTGTGTCCTCATAACATCATGACATCCACCCCCTCTGAGCCTGCACATCCTCCGATATGTGCCAAAATCCTAGTTGTCACCGAATTCTGAGTCCTCCTCATCCTCTGCAACCATATCCTTTACTTCTTCATCTTCCATATGTTCCTGGCTAGCCCCTGTATCATGGCCACTATTTTCTTCCAATTCTAGCAACTCATAGGCAGTAGATTCCCGCCTTTTGAATAATTTGATTCTTTTCCCTACTACCGGAAGTTTTATGGCTGTCCCATCTAGCTCATTTAATGCATAAGTAGCATTATCAAACACATGTCTTACCACATAGGGTCCAAACCATCTTTTGGAAACTTTACGCATGGCACTATGCTGGTTATCTAAATTGCTATCATAAACCAATAACCAATCCCCATCTTGTATGGTTCTTAGTCTCAGTCTATGTCTTTTGTCAAACCATTTCTTGTTCTGTATCCTTGCTACCCTTAACTTTGTAGTTGCTGCCTCTATGTCTTCTGACTTTCTTTCCAACTGTCTAATGCGTAAGGCCAACAACTCCTCTCAATTCAACTCCTCCTCCCAAGGTAACACACTCCATGTGACTGTCATCTCTTCTATCGGCATGATAGGTTTTTGACCATACATCAACTCTCCAGGCATATATCCTGTAACAACACTATGAGTTGTTCTGTCAGCCCACAAAGCATAAGGAAGCAATCGTAGCCACTCTTTTACCTTCTCTCGACATGCTTTTGCCAATGCCTTCACAATAGGTGGATGACCTCTTTCACTTTTTCCATTTCCTTCAGGGTTATAGGCTGAAGTTAAAGCAAGCTTTATCCCCAACCGTGCAAAGAAATCATGAGCTTCATCTGCATCCAGCTCACCCCTATCTGCTATAATTTTTCCCACACATCCATATCGACAAAAGATATCTTCTAAGAGAAAAGTACATATGGCATTTGTCGTCTTAGTACATAGAGCTCTCCCTTCCACTTAATTAGTCAAGTCTTCATGGGCAAGCACAAGATACCTCATTTGCTAAAGACCTATAGGCATTGTGACCAAATCCACCACCCACTTAAAATGAAGAGACAATGGTTACGTGGGTTGCAATCCATCCCGATGTCTCACAGTTGAATACATTTGACATGTCGTACATGTTTCCACAAAGTGAGCAACATCTTTATACATACCCTACCACCAATATCTTTCTTTGATTTTTGTAAAAGTACCCCAAATACCTCTATGACCAGCCCACAAGCTTTCATGAAATTCTTGCATTACTTTTACTTGTGAAGCTCTGTCACCCAAAACTCGCAATGGCATACCCTGTTTCTTTTTAGCATGTTTCCATAAGTATCCATCTTTTAAGAAAAATCCATAGGCTTTCCTCTTGATCTTCTTAAAATCCTCATCTGACCATTTATCTCTCTTTGTTAATATACTGAGATATTGACCAATTCTCAGCCACTCTCCTGCATATTTGTCTTCCATAAACACTTCTACAAAAGATGCAAAACATCTAAAGTGTCTTCTCTTTGTTGTCCAAGCTTCTGTTAATGCTATAACAACACCTTGCATTGCTAAATTCACTCTTGCAACATCATTTTCAGCCATAAGAAAGTCATCTTCTTCCTCCTCATCCATCATCCCATCTTCATTCTCATAGCATGCTTGCGATAACATGCTTTCCACTGGGTTATCTCTTCCTGCAATATGCTGAAATTCAGGGTCACCGGAGCATAGCAATGTCCGGAGTAGCACAACTAGTAATCATACCCAATACCGGCAAACAATCAGTCTCAATGACTACATGAGCACCCATAAAATATTTCTTATCACATTTAAGGGCTGTCACAATTCCCCATAATTCTCTTTTAACTTGTGGATATCTTCTCTGTCGTTCAATCGATACTTTAGCACCAAAGTGAATTGCATATCTTTGTCCTTCCTCATCATCTTGCCCAATTGCCCATCCAATCCCGATTGGGCTTGTATCAATAGTAATAATGATAGGCTTTCCATGTGAATAGTTAGCCTTTCTCAACATAGGAGCAGATTTTAAGAGTCGCTTCAATTTCTTCATTGCTTTCTAATGCTTCCTTTCCCAATGAAAATTTTGACCTTTCCTTAGAAGCTGATAAAGAGCATCGGCTACATGTGCAAAGTGAGGAATCCATATCAAATAGAACACACATGCACCCAAGAATCTACGCACCTCTGATACATTTGTGCATACATCTCGCATTCTATCAATCCCATCTATTTTTGCTGGTGATGGCCTTCGCCCATAAGGCCCACACATATGCCCAACAATCAAAACCTCTTCAACTCCAAAGATAGACTTTTGTCCAGAAAGAGTTAAATGCACCTCTTCTAGATGTGTCAAAATCCTCTCACAATCCGCAATATGGTCTGCAACAAACTCTCTACATCCATGAGCATCCATCTCTTCATTTTTTTCATCCACTACACACACTTTGATTGGATCATCCAAGAAGGGCATAGTCAATTGTGGTATAAAATCCTTGAGTACCCTATTCATAGTATTTGTCATGTGTGCCACTGAGTTTGTTGCACCCTGTGGGAGAGTATACATCCGTACTAACCCCAAAGGAGTCTTCATGGTTGTGATATCCCTGCTTTCAATTGCAAGCTAAAATTGATCATACCCCGAGTAAAGATCACCCAAAGAATAGATCACACTACCTGCAAAAGCCTCTGCAAATTCATCAACCACAGGACCTGCACCCATATTTCTTATGGTCACTTTATTAACCGGTTGCATGTCTTGAATAAATCTCAAAGCCCCATTCTTTTTTGGCACAGTAAACCAACTATTTGAGTATGGGGCTCAAGAAGGCTCCAAGATCTTCATGCGAATCTTTTCATTTGGCAAATCCATCAGCTTTGGCAAGTAAGCTTTAGGCACTAGAATAGGCCTCAAGTTCCATGGTATATGTGGCACAGTAAATATGACCATAGGAGAGACAACATTTGGATCCATACAACCTATTTCACTTGGTTGAAATGCAAATGCCTTCCCATGTCTAGCCAACATCTGCATAAAACAGTTTCTCTCAACAGGCAAAAGAAACCCTTCTGCACCAACTTTCAATTCCTGTAATGTTTCAAATGTAAACTGATGACCTATATCTTTAGGATCTCGTTAGCTTCGCTGCCTTGACACTTTTTCATACATACCCTCACTCTCTGGTGGAAGTGGTAAAGCAATTGATTTCACCTTTTTGTCAATTGTCTTATACTTTGTCTCCACAAGTGCTTCAACCCATTGTAATCCTTCGTGCTGACCAAACAATGCTATAACATCATACATGTCCAAAGAACATACTGACAACACTCTATTTTCAGCCTCATTTTCTGCATGTATAGTTGCTGAAATTTCAGCCATAGTGTCAGTAATATTCAGCCCAGAAAAGATGTCTGAAATGCCATCATTTTCAACTAACAACCCCAATGATCTCAGATTCTTAATAGCCAGTTTCACAGATATGCGTTCAGCCCTACACATAGCTTCCATAGGCTTAAACCAACATGAACAGTTTGCTGTAAACTGAGAATTACCAATAGTAAATACATGCTTCATTTCATCAAGAGGCGAGTACACCCTCTAAACAGCACTAATGTAGCCCCGCATTACAACAGTGCTTAATGAAAATCCAGGTCTTTGAATTCCCTTGCATTTGGAACCAAAGGAGACTCTTGAAGCGTATCCCGATTTCTAGGATGATTAATACAAACAGTAAGAAATTGGACTACTTTCCTCCCATCTTTGCTTCTGACTCTTGCATAAGCAAAACCATCATCAAGTATCTTTGTTTCCATACACACTCCTGTAATATAGGGCTGTCCCAAAATCACTACATATGAGGAATTATCTTGCACAAAGAAGTGTTGCTCTTCCTGTATATCACCAATTGTCACTTTTACATTAGGACATGCAACATAGAGCTCCCCTGAAGAATTATTTTCAGTCCTCATACGCCAACCATGATCAGTGTCCACAAGCCATGCACCATTTTCATACAATCCCCGCTCACTCAATGACATTTATCTCAGACCCATGATCAAGTAAAGCAACACAAGGAGTTTCACGTTTCCCTATTTTCACTACCGTTTCAGTGGTGGCTCTAGCCCAATGATTTTTTATGTAGTGACTGCAAGGAATAAATCCTAGAGTCTCTTCTCCATATTGTTGCATTTGCCTTAGTCCACCATGCAGCCCGAATACCCAACAAACCAGTTTCCTCTTCAAACTGTAGCAATGCACTAGTGGTATCACCAAGAAACTGATGCTTCCTTTTAATTATGTCAATGATCTCATCATGAAATTCTCGCTTGGCAATGCCAAGCACCTCTCCCAAGGTAAATTCCACCCGACTGTTTAAGATCTGTTCTTCAAGAACCTTCTTAAGATCTGTGGCTGTCTCAATGTCAGATTGCAACTTATATCCTGGCTGCTTGCCCTTCTTTTTGCCCTCTTGTTTGTTATCCTGTTTTTGCTTCTGACTGACCTCTTCCATAACATGCTTGGGAGGTGGCTGATTTGCAGCTTTAGGCTAATCCACACTTCTTCTTGTCATTCTTTTAGATGTCCTTGCAATATCTTCATCTCTTTTTTGTTTTTCTTCCACAAGTACATCCGTGTTTTGTACCTTTGCTAAATATGCATACACTGAATATACATCTACCGGTGATTCCCAACCAGTTATGCCACGAATGTCTTGCCCTGCATGAGACATTTCACTATCAGTGACCTTTCTCTTTTCAGCTGCATGTAAAGCATGTGTCCATATTTCAACCTTTGGACCAACCATCACTTGGCCATGCATTCTAACCAACTGTAGTCCAAAAGTAGAAGCATGTACCGCCACATAAGCATTTCGGACAGCCAAGTCTTCCAACAACTTCTGCATATCTCCCTTTCCAAAATCCAAAGCAAGAGGCAATCCCATTTCTTGTGCATGGATCTTGCCATCTTTCCAAAAGATAAGGCGTCGTGCCAAGGCCTCCTGATAGGCAGCACAATCCTTTCTCTCCTGTTGCAAACTGTCACACCACATACATCTTTTTCTAGGCTTAGAGGCTGTTGTCCGGCCCCTTTCCTCTTGTCCTTTTTCGTCCAATTTTGCAACCTTAAATTGAAGATCCTGCATCCCTTTGACCAATTCATCCAAGACATCTTCCCTAACAGAGGAAACAATAGCAGGTACAGCCATAGGGTTAGCCACAGAAGTAGGTGGCTTATTGGATACATCAATTGTCTTACCCGTAACAGTGGGCAAGTTAGAGACATGCAATCTTTCTCTTCTTCTATGCTTCTTTACAAGTGTAGTAACAGCTTCTTTGACATGTCTCCACTCTATTTTCAAACCTGTCTCTATAGTCTGATCCTCCAGTAAATCATCAAGCTTCTCTTGAAGCTCAGGATCAACCGTACACTGCACTGCAAGGCTTCGTGGCCTTCCTCCTTGCACCTATGCTAGATGGGTTGGACGCACTAATGCACCATCAATTTTGCACCCTGGCATACTCTCTTTGCACCATTCCTTTGTTGATTCCTAAACTGGAGGTGAGATCTGGGTTTCCATCAATATTACCTAGAGTGCTGTTAGTAATGGGGCGAGTGATTGTTCTTTCATTCTATTCGAGTGATCGTGAGTTGAGTGCAATATCCCTCGTTATCGATGAATTTCCTACGATTCCTTCAACCAGCTACCTCCCTGGGTGCTGCTGCGTGGTCCCTACCATGAAGGACGTGAGCTGTGAATACACCTTGGTACCTCCTGCAGGCCGTCAATGACACAAGACGCAACCTCAATAGGCGACATTACTCCTCGGCAATATGGGCCAAGTTTTTCTAACCCTACACCTTCTATTTCTTAGTGACCGTCATGTCTTAGGTGTGGGGTCCTTCATGGTCAGTCTAATGTGTGGTATTGGGTCCTTGATGTTCTGTTTACCCCTCCTGCTAAGGTTTTAAGTGTGGGGACCCGTCCCTACGCGTTTATGTTGCATACCCCCATGCATATATCCTGCTATGATCATGCATCTATGCCATGACTTCATTTTACCCTGATGGGGTCCCTTCCCTACTCTTTTGTTCTATTTGACTCTGTCCTCGGAGCTGTTCCTTGACCGTTTGCCTTTATTCTTTGTTTTGTGATTTTTCATGTGAACGCACCCTACATTCACTGAGACTCACATCCAATCTTACAGCCCTGTTTGTCCCTTCGAACTGCCCATTTTTCCTTTTTATCAACCCCTGTTTTGATAGACGGTTCTAAAAGTTATTAATTTTTGAAGCAATTCCCGTAAATTGGCCGATTTTCCATGTGAATGCATCTTTATTGCTTTGGAACACTGATCTGAGGTACTAACCCTGCCCTACCCATTCCTCCTGAAATTTTTCCTTTTTATTCCCTATCATTCCGATGCACGGTTCATCCATTATTAACTCTTGCGGGTTTTTGGGTATTTTTAATGTCTATTTTTTACATTTTTCCATGTGAACATGCCCTATTTTCATCGAAATTCCATTTTAATTTGACAACCGTGTCCCGCCAGCCTTTTTCCCACTTTTTCATTTTTCCTCCCCCTCTTTTGACAATTGGATTTTTAGTTATTAATTTTTCTGAGTGTTTTCGAGTGTCTTTTTTGCATTTTTTCCATATGAACCCCTCCTCATTCCCCCCAAACTGAGTTTTGATGCACTAGCCCTGTGAATCCCTTTCCCTCAGACATTTTTCCTATTTATTGCACTTCATTCCAAAAATTGGTTATTCTCATATTAATTTTCGAGTTCATTTTCGGGTCCATTTTCCCATGTGAATGCGTCTTATCTCGATCGAAACTCTGTTTTCCCATAATAAGGTTGTTGGAAAAGTTATTCTGCACATTTTTTCTTCTTTTTGCAGTTCGTTCTGATGAGCGGATTTTTCGATATTAATACACATATGTGTTTTCGGGTCTGTTTCATGCGTTTTTCCCATGTGTTTTTGCTCCGGAACCAGTGTCACATTTTCCCCTCATTTTCCCCTTGTCTCTGGCACATTTTTTCTTTTTACAGTTTTTCGATCCGACATACGACTTGAGCTTTATTAAAATTTCTTCCTTTTTGTCGTATGGCCACGTTTCTCATGTCGCGCATGAACGCGTCTGTTTTTGGTTTTACGTGCCTCGGGATGCCCCCGTGGCCTCTGAGACTCTCGTGCCGCTGTCCCCGCCCCATCTGATATCGCTGATGCAAATTTTTTTACCCCCGCCTCGTGTGCGCTCATTTTTACCAACCATTAAAAAAAAAAACCACACCACCACAAAAAAAAAACCCAAACCAAAAACCAAAAACAAAAACAAAAACAAACACCATCCTAATAATTAAAAATAAAAATTATTAAAACATTAAAATTTGAAGTTAAAAAAAAAACACAAAAAAAACCAAACAAAAACACATCACCAACAAAAGAAAAAGAAAACCAAGAAAAGAAAACATAAAAAAAACAAACAAAATAACATTTAAAAAAAAATCCAACACAAAGACAAAACAACCACCAAGAAACACAAAAGAGAGGAAATGACCAGAAAAGAAGAAGAAGAAGAAGAAGAAATGAAAAAAAAAAAAAAAAACGGTCTTACATGCGTCGTCCTCGTGCCCGCATTTGCTCCTTTCCTTTCTTCTTCTCCTTGTCCTCGTCCTCGACCTCGCTCTCCTACGCGTCCTCCTACTCGCCCTCCGCCTTGTCCTCCCTCGCGCAGCCCTTCGCCTCATCCTCCCTCTTCTCCAACGGCCCTCCTCGCCCTCGTGCCGCCCACCGCCTCCCTCTCCCTCTTGCGGCCTCCCTATCTCCCGCCTTTTGCCTTTCAATGCCGCCCCTCCCGCCTTCTGGCCCATGCCACCACCTCCCTCTCCCTCTCGCGGCCTTCCTCCCCCAGGCCTTCTGCCTCCCCACCCTCGGCCGCCCACCTTCTTGGGCCCTATCCCCCCCGCCCAAAATCTAACCATAGTTAACCCCTAACCACACCCCCACTAACCCCAGTTACCCCTACCCTAGCCCCCCTTCCCACCCACAACCCTCTCCCTCGGCAGAAACACCCCCTCTCCCATCGTCCCTGTTCCCACTTACCACCCGCCGACCGCTGGAACACACCCGCGTCAAACACCCACCACACCTCCCCGCAGGCTCGTGTTTCTTTTTGTGCGCGTCTCCGCATGTGCTTGTGACATGTTCGTGCGTTGCTAGCGGGTGTTCATGCGCGAGGACGCGCCTTCGACTTATCCATGCGGTGGTGTGTTGCAGTCAGCCTTTCACACGCAGTCATCCTCAGCTGTTCACATGCAGCTCAGGTACCGACTTTTCATTTCAAAACCCTAAAAACACATTTAAAAAAAAAAAACATAAAACACAAAAAAACTTTAAAAATTCATTAAAATTCATTTAAAATCCAAATAAATTGCAGCAAAATTCCTAAAAAAATTTCAACATTGCTGAAGTCATTTGTAATATTTTCTAAAGTGGGAATTCAAGAAAATAAATTGTCAAAAATTCAAAACTTCCAAATTCTTTCAAAAATACATACAAAATGAGCAAAATTCATTAAAAATGGGTAAAAATTCAGAATTACTTCCAAAAAAAATTCAGAAAATTTTACAAATCCCCTTGATCCTTTGCCAATAATTTCTCAATTGAAAATGTTTCCATAAATGGCCAGAGCATTATTTGAAGCCAAAGTCCTAATTTTAATACCTCATCTCATGAAAATTCATTTTAAATTCCAAAAATTAGCTGACAAATCATGGATAAATTCAAACACATTGTTGATAGTTATTGGATTGCTGAAATCCTACCATTACACTTCACAACATATTCATGTGTCTTATATCCCGTTTTAATCATTTAAAAAAAAGGAAGAAAAAGAACGAAAAAAACAAAACAAAAATAAAATAACAATTTTACCCAAACACTAATCAACATTAATTGTACCACATGTGATCCCCCTAATATTTCTTTGCTATTTATTTATTAAAATAAAAAAAATACTAAGGTGTTTTATTTTTTTTTTCAGTTCAGCGATGTTTGCTTTTTTGACTGGATTCCTTGCATTTGGGACTACTTAGTGCACCTTCAATCTCTTGCATACACACCCCTACCAGGTATCTATTTTTTGAGCTTTATTTATTTTGGTCATCCCTTAACCACGGTTAATTGTTAAAATGAATATTATTCACCCACTTTTTTATGTGCGCTCGCGCTAAACACACAATTTTCTAATAATTTAAAATCAATCCACTATTCACTTTGCACGTGCTAGGTGCGCTTCAAAGGCACTTTAATTTATAATAAAAAATGAACCAGTCGTCACAAAAAAGCACGCGAAGATAAGCAAGCGCTTCATATCACCATTAATTTTTAATTAATGAATTTTCATTTAGAGACCCCAGTCTGGGTATCGCACTCCGGGTTTCGTTTAAGCACCGTTTTACCCTAATAATTTGTAATTAAAATTTTAAGAAGGAACTACTGTTTTCCTATTAAGGTTTATAACCTAATAAAATTTCAACCATTGTTAATAATTTCTTAAAATGAACCCTTCATTAAAACCATTCTCCTCACTATACTTTTTTCTCCCCTTTTTAATAAACATGCTTCGTGGGATGGGCACATATAGTCCTTTAAGCTGAAATTGTTGGTCAAAGTTATGGTTAGGTCCTGATTAGGTTTTTAAGGTATAATGGTTTGCTTGTGTGATACGATTACAGGTCCGGTTTGTACTTTTTTTTTTTTTTGCCTGATACGGGGTCTTGGGTGACTGTTTGCTGCATCGCATGAAGTTTTTGGTTGCATATGTGTAGAGGTCATGTCGAATTTTTTTTCTAGGATGTGGGTTGTTTGGGGTGGTCAATTGGTTAGTTACATCTGTGTGTGTACTGCTTTTGATTGATTTCTTTTTGATAGCTATTTGGTTGTTTTGCAGGCATTCTTTATGATTGTCTGTGTTTGTGGTGTGTGTGTTTTCCATCTGAATGGCACCTCACGCTCCTCCTCCTATCCAGTATGTTTCGTTGATCAGTAGGGATTATTCTTCCCTACTAGCTTTTGAGCCTATAGCGAAAGCAGGCCTTGTAACTTTTGTGGCTGCTTCACTCCCTTTGATTCCAGACGATCCATCTCTGTGTGATGAGTTTCTTGCATCATACAGTAAGAAATCGGGCCTGGTTCGTGGAACTTCCATGGTATTGACACCTAGAGGGTTAGGGAAGGCTTTGTCTCTTTCCTACAAAGGAGAACCCTTTGTTACAGCCAGACAATTATTCTCAAATGACGAGATTCAAGTTGTTACAGAAGCAGACCAAAGAGGTTCTGGATGTCAAGAAAGTGATTAATACTTCGGGAGTGTCTTTTTCCATGATCACTGATCCTCTTTGGAAGTTAGTTTGCCAATTTCTCCAAGACAGGTTTATGCCTGCCAAGACACCATCTCACTATTTGTCCAAGAAACTCTTCACAGCTTCCAGAATGGTGTTAAAAGGGGTTGCCATTGATTGGAGTACTTACCTGCTTACGAAGATGGACTAACATTTTGTCAAAGTGACCAGAGGGAATGTCACAAATGTCACTTACGGTTCCTTTTTATATGCTTTCTTGACATACTCCGGCCTTAAGAAGGGTGTGCTACCACCACCTCCATCTCATCTAGTTCCTCCCCCTCCACCTTTAGAGGATTCAGAACCTATTGACATAGAGGATCTTGATTCCCCTCCTCCATTGGTCATTCAGCAGAAGCGCTTGAAGCGTGTGGTAGATAAAACTCCCCAGTCATTCCTTCAGTCACAGTTCCTGCTACATCTGGCAGTGACCTCTCTGCCTACCTCACATGTAGCAATTTATTCAGGGCACATTGAGAGGGTTCTTTGGACATATCAGTTCCTTCACTGAATAATTTAGTGTCAGGAGATGCCATTCCTTTCCTTTGTAATGACATCTAGAGTTCGATTGAACTCTCCGTGATAGCCTGTGTTCAATAGTTATATGCTTCTTTCTACGAATAATTGATGCAATCCAAAGACCAGATGCATAAGGCAACCTCAGAGTTAGCCTTTGCTAAAGACACTCTTGCTGATTTGTTTAAGCAGATGGAGTAGTAGACCAAAATGATTGAGACCCAGAGAGAAGAAATATCTTCTTTGAAGATTCAGTTAGCAGAAGCTTAGTCGGTCACTAGAGTTTCGGAGGAGAAAGAGCAAATGTCCAAAGAAGATCAAGAGTTTAAGACTCTTTTAGATAAGAACCTGTCAGCTTTGCAGACTGCTCATAATACATTGGAATCATAAGCTTCCTAGTTTAAGCAGTTGCAAGACCAACTGACACAGTCACGGTCCATTCTCTTACACGTGAGCATCTGTGGATGCAAAAGGTGCTCGACAATCAAGACATACCATTTAGGTTATTCTGTTTAGGATATGCCTATGAAATATACATTAATCAATCACAATACATTACAAAGTTTCGCTCTAATACCAACTGTAATGTGCCCGCCTATCGGCTGTCCAAGCACGTTTTAATAGCCCATTGAGAAACGAATCTAAGTATCGCTGCCCAACACTCCCATCGAATGTTCCGAGGTTTGTCACTTAGGGTTTTTTGAGTCCACCTCGCAACAGAACGTTCACGGCTGAGCATCGAGTTTTGGACATCCTACTCTACATAGAGATACCCAATCTGAAGCAAACCCATGTCGCACTTGGTTCAAAGAGAATGGGAAACAAGAGGGATACACCGCTCAACCTCTTTACCCATAGGGCATAGTCCCATTCTGGTCCCCTAAAACGACATGAATCAGAGTTCTATCCTAATAATACCTAAAGTCAAACGATGGTAAACCTTGTGAGAAGCCTCCCAGTTCTCTAGGACCACCTTGCCATAGGACAAACCCATCAGGGATTCCGCCCACCCACTTCCCTTGATAGATTTAGTTTTCTAATTAGGTCCTATCACATTTCTACGTGACATTCAAAACCAGCTTCCTTAATTAAGCCTTTTAGGGAAGAGGGTTTGTTTGTGTAATTTACAATGCATAGACACAAATATAGAGCAAGCAATCCTCTGACAAACAAGTTCCACCAAGTTCCTTAACTTATCTTCAAGTTAATCTTTGTCTCCTGCCCATACATGAGAAATTATGTATCCCTTCTGTGGAATAGAAGTGCTTGGTCCAAATCACATGGCACCATAACTTTTATCCATTATCTAGAATAGGATCTTTCAATGCCCTAGATATTGGGCTCACGATAGTTTACAACTCTGTTTCGGACTCATCAAGGGGTGTCTAGAGCTCCATTGACACCAAGCGACCTAGGAGTGAGACACACTCTCTGTGGTTGGCCTTTTCACCACTCCACCTTTGGCTCGTGAATCAAGCAATGCCCTCTCAGCGTAATCCGCAGTGTTATCTTGGAGATGATCCACCCCTGCAAATATCATTCCTCAATTAATCCAATTAAGAACCAAGCACAATCAAGGCAATCAGCCTAATATCATCTTTCAATAGGAACATTCCTCTATTCCCATGGCAACTTGTCACTGACCCCCCTACCATGCATTTACCATCAAACACAAGCACTTGGTATACTCATCCAAATCACATCCCATAATTAGTTTAATGCAAAAGCATTTTAAGATGATGTTGGATCGATAAACAAAACAATGATATCCTTTTCCAACATTGCATGAATAGTCACGATAACCTTCCATTGCATATTCGCTCTCCCTCTTGGGATCAAGAACGATTCTATGTAAAAATTACTTAACACACCCTTCTTTCAACTAAGGCATATATTAAAGTATTCAAATGCAGTACAAGAGATAAGTTCTATAGGTCACTTACATTGTTCGATAACTCAACCTTCTTTCCAAAGAGTAGTGGTCTTTACTTTGAGGTCTTCTCAATCCCTTGAGCTCTCTACTTGCTTTTGGGGGCCAGAGTTGTGTTTGGATCTAGCCCAATCAAATAGGATTGATAAACGTAGAGATTATTAGTCAGAACCCAATGCATTCTTAGTCTTAGTCCTTATGGCTATTGTTTGTGATAACTATGCATATCATCAAGATCCAAATGATCTAATAGATTTGAGATTGAATTTCCCTTAGGCTAGATTACTTATCATGCAATCTATCAAGTGTGCAAGCTACAACATACTTTTAGTGTGGGGGAATTATGCATTTTCATGAAAAGGAGAGTTGAAATAGTATTATGCTATGTGCGAGTTGTCGCATAGCCTCCAGATCCAATTAACTTCTCTTGATACCCGCGCTTTGCAACTTTATCTTTCAAATGTAAGAGATGAAGCCTATCCCTTCCTCATGACCTATTCTTGTGTGGCATCTAATGTACTTCATGCGGGAATCAAAACAAGCATCTACTAATTTGGAAATACATCACTTATGACTGGTACCGCAGTTGGATTGGTAGTGATGTGCTCGCCCGAGGCTGCATTGCTCGTTGAGGGATTGCCATCCGAGCGTGTTAATCTCAGTTTCGGGGCCATTCTCGAACCTGATCTCCCTTAGACATGAGTCGCACAAGACTTTCACACCTTGTGCTCGATTAGTGGGGCTAATTTGGGGGGGATTAGGCCTGCAGGTAGGTAGTAATCTTGCGGAAAAAGGTATAGCGATTCGCGGCAAGGAAAAAAGGGGAAAAAGGATGCCCACCCTCCTAAGAGGGGAAGATAAATGGGTTCCTTTCGGAGAGTCTCTCTTTCTCTCTCTCTCTTCTTCATCTTCATCTTCTCTTCTTCTTCTCCTCACTTTCTCCCTCTCTCTTCCTCTCCCTCTCCCTCTCTCTCTCTCCCTCTTCTTCTCCTTCTTCTTCTTCTTCTCTTCTTCTTCTCTCTCTCTCTCTCTTCTTCTTCTTCTTATTCTTCTCCTCTTCTTCTTCTTCCCTTCTTCTCCTTCTTCTCCTCACTCACTCTCTTCTTCTTCTTCTTCTTCTTCTTCTCCTTCTTCTCTCCTTCTCTCCTCTTCTTCTTCTTCCCTCTCTCTCTCTCTTCTTCTTCTTCTCCTTCTTCTCCTTCTTCTCCTCACTCTCTCTCTTCTTCTTCTTCTCCTTCTCTCCTTCTCTCCTCCTCTTCTTCTTCTCCTCCTCTTCTTCTCCCCTCTCTCTCTCTCTCCCTCTTCTTCTTCTCCTTCTTCTCCTTCTCTTCTTCTTCTCTCTCTCTCTCTCTCTCTTCTTCTTCTTCTTCTTCTTCTTCTTCTTCTTCTTCTTCTTCTTCGCCTCTTCTTCTTCTTCCCTTCTTCTTCTTCTTCTTCTTCTTCCTCTTCTTCTCCTTCTTCTCCTCACTCTCCCTCTTCTTCTTCTTCTCCCCTTCTTCTTCTCCTTCTTTTCTCCTTCTCTCCTCCTCCTCCTCCTCTTCTCCTCCTCTTCTTCTCCCCTCTCTCTCCCTCTCTCTTCTTTTCCTCTCTCATTCTCTCCATTCAGGCCACTAAGCCCTTTCCCCCCTTATTGCGATTGGGGGGGGGGGGGGGGGGTTTATAGTGGGAGGGGGGTAATATGGGGGGCGTGATGGAGGCCCTCTCCTCCATGTGGTTGGCTAGCATGGGGCTGCCATTTTCTGCATGGTGGGTCGCCTACTAGTGGACTTGTCGAGGAGGTTAAGGAGGGGTGGTACACATGTGGCCTACCCCTCCATTGACGTCATCGTCCTCTGCCATGTTGTCACCTCAGCCTCCTCCTCCACATCGGCATCTCCCACCGTCTTCGACTTCCTTTCCCCCTCACAATCATCGTCACGATCTTCGATCTTCTCTTCATCCACATTGGCTTCTTCCCCCCCGCCACCTATCGACGACGACAAGGGGGGGAAAGGAATATTTTTTTTGAACTATTTTAAATCATTTTTTTGTTTGGGGAGGTAGTTTCTACGTGCCGAAGTGGGACGTTACATTTCTATATGCCGGAAGTGGGACGTTACATTTTGGTAGATTTGCCAGACCCATAATAGTGGATGCATATCTTGAATCTCCTCAAAGTGAGAGAATATCTTTATGTTCGACAAAATTAGGTGCATTAGAGGGTCCTTTTGGTAGTCAAACTTCGTCAAGTGATGAATCAAGAGAGGGGTCCCCTACATAAGATGTTTACTAGGTAGCTCTAAATGAGCCAATAGAAGCTCAAGGTAGAATCAAAGATGCAGATGTGATTGAGCTAGATCTTTGTACGTTTGATGAGCCATGGCCAATTAAATTACAATCTATGCTTAGTCGAAAAGAGAGGAAGGACTACATGTCCAAGAATTCCACAATAATTTTGCCTAGAGCTATGATGAGCTAAGGGGTATTTCTTCTAGTCTAGCTATGCATACTATGAAGGAAGATAGCCATCTTGTTTGATGAAAAGTGAGGTATAATTTTGAGCTAAGGGACTGACTATTTAAGGAGCTATAAAAATTGCGTAAGTCGAGTCTAATATTTGTTGCACAACACATGGAGTAGTGTTTACCAATCGTTATCAAAATAATGATAATAGTAATCAAATCCAACTTCGTGTAGATTTTAGGGAGCTCAAAAAGCAGACGGTCAAAGATTACTATCTACTTCCATTTACTGATCAAATTTTAAATTAGTTGGGGCGAGTCCAGATATCTATTTGTTTATGGACTACTTTGCTAGTTATAACCAAATGACTATTGTAGAGGAAGAAAAATTGAGAACTACATTTATGACCGTATTTGGCACCTTTGCGTATCATGTTATGGATTTTGGATTATGCAATGTGCTAGGGTCTTTGTAATATGTGACTGATAAAACTTTTGGAGATATTTCCCTAGAGAAGCTAAAAGTCTTTATTGATGACCTAGGGACAACTAACATAAGGGAGAGACAACTGATTATTCTAAGAAAATGTTTCAAGTGGTGCATGTAATTTTGCATTGTTCTCAATCCAAGAAAGTCTATCTTTGGAGTGCCCTATGGATTGTTGTTGGGCCATGTGGTTTGCTCAGTTGGTATTGTGAGACTGATCCTGAAAAGATAAAGGTTATTGTTGTTATGAGTCTGCCACATATTCCTAAAGAACTATATAGTTTTTTATTGTCAGTTAAATATTATCGACACTTTATTAATGCACTAGATAAGAGAACATTGCCATTGATAAATTTATTATCCTTTAAATGTCTGTTTGTTTGGAGTGATCTATACAAGTATTTTTTGAGGATGTGAAGCATGAATTGGAAAAAAGTACAGGTCCTAAAAGAATGTGAAAGGGATGAGATATTTTATATATTTTTAGTGGCTACAATGTATAGTATCAACTAACACTATTGTTTAGCCCAAATCGCAAATTGGGAGTACCCAAGATTAATTACACCTACATGGAGAAATTGTGCCTTGGGATGGTATTTGCAATGAGGAAATTCAAACACTATATAGTATATGAAAAGACAATATTTTATACAAAGGCGGAGAGGCTAAGGCTTGTTGAATAAGTTGCACCCGCTCGACCCCCTAGTAAAGTGGCTGATCATTTTATAGGAGTTCAACTATGAAATTAGAAGTAAGCCACCAGAGTTGCAGAGCATCCTTGAATGTCTTGTGGATTTTGGGGAGCTGAAGGAAGTCTTGGCTAAAGGTAGTGACGTCGAGGATATATTTAAAGTCCATATAGTTTCCATTCCATCCTAATATGCTGGTATAACACACTATCTCTCCATAGGAGAGGATGGAGCCACTTTGTCAAAGAGAAAGATTAGGGAACAAACCTTGAAATTTACCTTGATTGCAAAGACACTATATTAGCAAGTGGTCAATGATGTTTAACCCCAATAAGCTATGCTCAATGAGGTTCCATTTACCTTGGAAGAGTGTCATGACTTCGCTTGTGGAGGGCACTTTGATGGATGTTCATTGAGCCTAATGCACCAATAATCGAGACTTTGAATGAAATTGTATTGTTTCAAAAGCTACAACTCACTTCAATGATAATCTCTCACCTTGTCTCTCAACACTCCACTCTCACGAACCAAGCATCCTCCTCTTCAACATAAGAAAGCAATAACAAAAGATTAGTTCTAGTTATAGTGAGCTCACCCAACTTACCTTCTTGCATTTGATGACTCAAAGGCTTAAAGATGGTTCCAGAACCATGATCAACACAATCGAATGTCATCACTCTTTCGCATCCACTACCAAGTACACCAATGAGTCGAAGAGCTAGTAGAGAAGATGGAAAAATAAAGACGATGGCAAAAAGCTTCACCTTCCCTTAGTCCCTCGCTTAACAAACCTCTCATTTTCTCCCTTTTACTCACTCTCCTCACAATGGAAGCAAGATTATAGATTAGTAAGATTGAATAGAAATCTTGAGTACTCACACTGATAGAGCCTCTGTAGCATGGATGTGCCAAAAGGGGTAAATACAACAGAGACCTCCCACCCTAATATAAACCAAGAATTGGGGTTAGGGTTAGGGTTCAACCCCCTTTTGTCTTTAGGGTTTGTGTCACTTTTGCGTTTTAGGGTTTGTGTCCCTTTTGTATTTAGGGTTTGTGCTCCTTTTGCATTTTAGGGTTTGCATCCTCCCTTGGGTATCCTACCCACTTTGTGGGCTCTAGACTGGTCAATCATCATTGGATACTTCAATCTTAGCCTAATTAGACCAAGCTTAAGATATTTTAATCACAAATACATGTGTGCAATCCACACAACACTTGTGGGTGCAACAAATACAACTATGGGTGGTGAATACAATGTGGATGGGAGTGAGGTCGGTTCTCATAGAGTAATACATCCATGATAATGTGGTGATGTCCATATAGTACAAATATAATCCAAATGCCCAAAAAATAAGGCATTGAAGCTCCAAAAAAATAATATCCACCCAAAAATTGTAGTTGATACTTCCGTTTTGCAATCTTCTTAAAATAATGTTAACATTATTTCCCCTAGACAAGAACTAGTCCCATGGCACTCATATTGTAGGTAGTATACTGTAGCTTGCAGCAAAGATGTGGAATGCTAGGAATAGTTGATTGAAGAAGTAGTCTTGATAAGGAGAAACGAATGTTGCTAATGAATATTTTTTTGCTGCTAAAGAGGATGATTTTCTTCCTAGGATAGTTACTGATGATGTTGCTCATATTGTGGTAGATGGTGATTGATGTTATTACTTGTGACAAATCTTGTAGAAGTTGATTGTGCTAAAGATACACTCGACTAATGGTTCTTCTAATGTAGACAGCTAGAATGGTCCTTGAAGTTGAATGGGAGATTGTAGAAGATGGGAGATTCAATGTTGATGTAGAAGTGATGGCTCATGATCCTCCATGAACTTTTGTACCTACAAAGTGAACCTCATGTGCAATCACTTCCTAGGAAAAAATGCTAGTCTATTGTTCATGCACAGGACATATGATGTTCTTGGTTTGGGAGATGGGTCAAACTTCAAGCAAGCTTGAAGTATTGTCCCATACTTAAGGACCCAAAATTGTGAATAGGTTATTGTGCAAATACGATAGTGAGTACACATGTATACATAGTCTAATACATAATTAGAAGACTACCTCATGGATGCTATGAATGATGAGTGGTCCTTGATGAAGCAAGGGATCTTGATCTAATGAAGATGGGAAGAATCGTGAATGTTGGGGGAAAAGGTAGTTATTGATGAAGATGCTAGGGAGATATTGATGTGGGATGGATAGATTAGCATGATAGCAAGTGCTCCTAATAGAGAGTCCTAACATATTCCTTCTGAATCAAGAGGCTTTTATAAAAAATATATTTGTTGTTCTGTCAACTAGAATGCCATTTAGAAGAAACCTAAACTACCTCATCATCAACAAGGCCTAGATAATCATTGCAAACAACTTGGCATAAGTAGTGTATATGGCCTCAAATTGGAGTAGGCATTCTGTTTTAGAGGAATTGAATTTCTTTGCCAAATGAGTAGCCATGGTACTCAATGGTTGACATACTAGCAAAGGATTGGTGCTAGGAGTATCTCAGCAACCTCCTCTGGATCATTCGAGGGTTCAATCGACTCAATTGGGACTAACTAGTGGGGTGCGTTAGGTAGGGACGTCAATGGTGTTGTGCCTAGGATCTGGAGTTGCAAGCATACCTCTTGTACCCATTGTCTCTAGGTTAGTAGAAGGATTATGTACATCACTCTTTGCTTCACATCATTTGATGAAGATTCAATCATTGTAGTACTAGAAGCGAAGGTAAGTTTTGGTGTTGTGTCATTCAACTTGGAATAAACAGTTCATAGAAATCAGAATTGTACTCTAATGAAGCATGGTCATCAAGAAGTTGTGGGTCATGGGTGAGACAAAAGATATATCTAGTGACATCAATCATCATGTTTCATTGTCCTAATTGACTTGCAATGTGTAGTTCTTCCTCCGAAAGAAGTTTGTCACACAAGGGATCAAGTTTAGCCAATTTAGAAATGTTGACACCATGGACAAGTGCAAGCACTCGAAGAGACGTAGGAGCAACATATGTAGGATCATGCACTGAATTCCAAAGTGTCTTTCTTTTCTGAGAAATAGTCATTAGGGAGCTACCATATCGTGCAGCTAACCCTCAACTAGAATACCATTTTTGTTCAAACTCACTTTCTCATTTTGCTTTCTTATCCAATGTTGGAACATCTTCCCAACTTGTTGTGTGCTTCTTCCTAGTGTAGACACTAGAATTAAGTGATGCTTCTCTTGCTCTACCTCGGTCATTTTCTTTATAACTTCTCCCATAAATGCTGGGCAAATCCAACTAATTCGTGATTGTTTTGATGATGTCAAAGGCTTTTCTAAGAGTTCCTGATGCTCAATAGCTTCTTGAATTCCAAGGTTAGCATGAGCATATGCATAAGCAAGTGAAGTCAAGAGTGTTTATCTACTTCTTGAGAACTCATAACTTCTGATTGATCTCTGTTTTGCCCCCAATTTTCTAACATCCCCATGATTGATCATTTAGCTAGTTTCAAGTGTACTAGAGCTTTTGGTCTAGAAGAACATGACTTGTGAAGCAATAGATTCATTATGCTCTCTGCACTAGATTTTATATTCTTGTGTGAGACTGAAGTACTAGATGCTTGTTCTTTAGCTAAAGAAAAAATCTTGACAATGACATTGCATTCATCATATATGAAAGTGACATACAAGTACAATGTTATATAGAATAGGGTAGTAGGTGGCAGTCTTCCCCTCTATGCCTATGTCTTTCAAGTAGCCTACATATCCTTTGCCCATTTGGTTCATACAAAGAGGTAGCATGGATGTGATTGCAAATATCAACACCCCTCCTCAATCACAACCAAAGAAGTATAAAATGTGTAGAGTCTTTAGTGAGAAACTCCCTGAAAAGTGTGGGCACACCACAAACATGGTAAACACTAGAGGCTATTGTAGAAAAGGCTAAGTGTGGGTACCAAAGATATGGTAGACATCCAGAGGCTGTAACAGGGGCCTCACAAAGTGTACAAAGGCTGTAGTACAAGGTTACATGAGGAGTTTACAAGATTATGTTAGAAGCATTAGGGCTCAGCATTACAAGGCTAAAAAAGTCTATCGGAATAGAAGGATTGATGAGGTTTGTCCTTCTCTTGGTGGTCTTCTTCTTCTTCTTCTTTTGCTCCATGGTCTTCTTCTTCTTTAATAGCAACTAGATAGGCCTTATGGGTCCTCTTCCTGACATGACATAATTTCTCCATGTGCTCAATACTTTTTGCAAAAGTCACATACCAGTTGATCTTTCTTGCCCTTGTACATGATGGTACCTACATATAACATTTTTTCATCTTTAGAGGTGCTTGATTCTTCTTTGGATTTTACATTTTTTTCTTCTTCTAGCAGGCATGCCTTAATGTCAACCAGTTTAATAATGGCCAATGCCTTATCATCATTATTTTGCCATGTGACTGCAAGTTTCGTATCTTGAGGCTTCTTCTCTTTGCCATTTTTGATGGCCCAGAGACCCTTCTTCATTGGGATGAGCTTGATGTGGGTTTGCCACGCGTGAAACCCGACCCCTTTGAATCGAACTGTCGGTGTGTCCTTGCCCATGTTGAGGTTGCAAGATCAACAGCAAATCAGCTCCAAAAATTTTAGATTTCAGTAGCAAAAGAGTTGAGCACAAGTTCCAAGAAGCACTAGGTGATTAGTATCAAGAGATACTAGGTGACTAGTATGCCCTTTGAACTTGAAATCTTCAAGGATATTTGAGGTCTTCAAGGTCTTGCAAGTCCAAGTATTCCCCTCCTTGATTTGATATTGGAGTAGCACAAAAAACTTAGATTTGATCAGAGGAAAAGTTGATTGTGTCAAATGACACAAGTGACAAGAGTCACTAGATCAATGTCAAGAGACACTATGCTTGACTATTGCCAATAAAATCACCAAGATCTCCCCTCCTCAATGATTTTTTGTGAGAATGTATGCCAAAAACAATGATATTTTAATGTTAACATTATGGCTTGAGTGGCAGGGGAGAAAATGAAGAAGAGATAAATCTTTTGAAAGATTGGATATGGAGTCTTCATTAGGGTTTCTGTGCTAGCTTGGTTTTCTCTTGGTTTTCTGTTCTCTATGCATTGTAGACTTGATCATTTCCCAAAATTTTTACATGGATAGAAAGCCTTTATCATGCACTTTTAAAGCCCCATGGCGATGGCCCAGATCATAGTGCACAGGAAGTGTAGAGAAGGTATGAACAGGCTACGCTTGTTCAAGAATTGCGACCACGAATTTCCATAATGCCGAACCATAGAGTGATCAATGTTAGGAATTTTTGTGATGGAAAGCTATGCCTAGACTTCAAAAACATTTCCCTAGAAGGAAGAGTGAAGAGATATGGGCTACAAGAGTAGATCAAGAAGCTCCAAGTGAGTTGGGTACTATCTGGCTATGGCAAACAAGAGGGCAAAGTGAAGATGTAGGTGTAAAATGAGTTCATGCACTCAAGCCAAGTTGGACCAGAGCTGAGAGGAGTGAGAGGAGACTTGTAGGAGAAAAGAGGTGAGCTAAAACATGCTAGGAAATTTCTAAGCTATGCTCTGATACCATGTAACGACATGGATCTAGAGCATGGTAGGTATGGTGGCTCATAGAGCAACACTAGATTCATGAGAACTTAGACATTACATGAATCAAGACTTGATTGGAAATACAAACATGAGCAAATCAAGTATACTAAGATGAAGAACAAAAAGATAATGACATTGCATTCATCATATATGAAAGTGACATCAAAAAACAATGTTATATAGAATAGGGTAGATGACAGTCTTCCCCTCTATGCTTATGTGGTTTCAAGTAGCTTGCATATCCTCTACCCATCTGTTTCATACAAAGAGGCAGCATGGATGTGATTGGAAATCTCAACATAATAGAGGTACTATTTCTCATATATAAAGCGTGCAGAAATTCACATCTCCCTCTACTATTTAGGCCAAGTATGTTGTAGCCATTAAGGCTTGCAAGAAAGCTCTTTAGTTAGGCTATCTAGTGGTAGACCTTAGTGTTATAAATGTCCTTCCTACATGCATTCAAATTCTATGAGTTACTTAGAGTCAAGAACCCAGTCTTCCATGTGAAGATGAAACACATTGAGGTGTGTTACCACATCATCAGAGAGATAATTGAGGACAAATTTATTGACCTTGTCAAGATCTCAATTGACCAAAATCTTAGACATTTTCTCACAAAAAGTCTCTCAATGGAGCATTTTTCCTTCCTTAGAAAGTTGATTGTTGTTGGATGACATGAAATCTTTCCTCATTCTATTGTACTTATGTACGTTTGTACTTTCACTTTTTTCTTATTCTCCCCTCACTAGGGACGCATTGTTATCAAGATAAAGGCACATGTGCCTAGATCTTTGTGTATTACTATGGTAATAGTACCTGCATACCTGTACATTGCAAATGGTCAGTGCCCATCACTATCATTTCATTGTTTATTCTTTCAATGACATTTGAATAAATGGAAGGTCGATCACATTGTGATTATTGGAATTCCCACATCTTGTGTATCCCTCTTTTACTCTTGCTCCCTCCACCATAGCTCTTGCTTCCACTCCAAGCTCACTCCCTTTATGGAGAGACCTCTCATATCTAGGAGTCATTCCTAATCTCCAATGCAGTCAAATAATCCCTTGACGAAGGGCTCTTGCCACTAAACTTGGGGTAAGTTTAGTATGTAATAAAAAAAATTCACCCATGAGGGAACAATAACTTTTGTGAAAATACATAGCCAAGCAATTAGCCTATGATCACCAACTAGGAAAACATTTCTTTTCCATAATATCAATCTGATTGTTTCTTTGAATACTCTAGAAAAATGAGCCAGTTATCTTGGATAGCAACACTCTCTCTTTCACAAAATGACTAGTATGTACTTTAAAGACAAATTCAACAAACCAAAACATATCCTTTGTTTGATGCTTCTGTTTCTTTACATCACAAACTTTTCTTTAGATGATTTAACAATTATTATACCCAATCCTTGCATTATTGTATCAAGTGATATCTATTCTACCTTTCCCTAGGTCACTAAATTTTTCGATAGTGCAACCTCATAAGTCTTGCTATATCATGGTTATGGGGCCACTAACACGACTCCTCTCTGTCTCTTTTATTGCATTTAGTGCCTTGTTAGATCATACATGTGACATGTGGATGGTAGAAAGAGTGATTGCATAATTGATTCTTATGATGGAGATGTTGATGTTTTGTTAATAGCAAGATGAACATGACGAGGAGGTTGGCAGGTAGACTAATGTTTTCAAGAGGGTGATAGTCGACAACATATTTCATCATTTATTTCTTTTAAACAAAAAATTTCAAATAAAAAAACCTTTATAAAATCCCCCCTCAAGTCTCACATTCACACGGGTGAGGGGAAGGATATTACATCCTCTCCCGCTTAGAGGAGTCAAGATGTCCTCATCTCAAAGTCAGGGAATAAGTTGGATTGTAGTAATTTTGGGTTAGGACCAATCACACTTCTGTTGTGCTACTTTGACTACATATGGACATTGGAAATTCAAAGCAATGTAATGATTACAAGGATAATATTAAATAACCATTGCAATGTAGTTCCTATTGCAAATGTGGAGCTTATTACATCTCATCTTCCAACTAGTTCTTATTGGAAGTGTAGGGCTTATTATATCTCATGAAGATATTTCTAAGATTTCTAATCATCTTCAAAGAGTTTAGTTGGATCAAGGTCTTCATTGTTATTTGAATCTTGAGGGAAACTGAATGAAAAACTTGTGCCTCTTTGCTTTGTTGGCGATACATTATCTTCCTGATTTGAGCTAGGGAAATTGGCTTGGATATGTCCTAGCTCACTGCAAAGGAAGCATCATCGATTTGGACATCTCTTTTAGATATGTCCTATCTCACCACACTCATGGCACTTCTTCCCTTGGTCCTTTGGATAATCATAGATCGTATAAGAGCATCTTGCAATTCGATTGGATTTAGGGAGTTGAGATGAGCATAAGTGGTTGATTTAGTCCATGGCAAAATTTGGCAACCTGTTGGGTAATATCCATAGGTGGCACATATTTTTTTAGTCTCACAATATGAAAATAGTAAGCATTTAGGCTTAACCCTATTTGGCACAATGAAAATAGCTCATTCATCTTCTTGGTAAGATAGGAAAGCTATTAATAGGTCTCTCTCTTATGGCCTTCTTGATATCCTCCTAGCTTATAAGTTTTTCAATGGTAGAATTGTCTCGACAACACTACTTCCACCATAAGTGTGCCTCAGCCCCACCAGCTTGATCTTGGCAATCATGGCCTTATTAGCTTCACTTACTTTGGACACATTAAAAAAAACTTCAAGGGTTTTGATCCAAATTTTAGTATTACTCTCAACATTGGATCCTTTTTTCATAAACTTAGGTGGCTTAACTTGCTTCAAGAAAAACTTCTTTACTTGGAGCTTAGCACCCATGTTAGTAGAGTATGTTTACAAATTTAGACCATATCATTGAGGCTATTACATTTAGAATAACATACAAGTAAAAATGTTAAGGCAACACATGCATGGCTTATTGCTAACTTATTCATTTTTGCTCTAATACCACATGTAATGTGCCCAACTAAGAAGCCCCCATCATCACAATTTAATGGTCTAGCAAGTGACTTTTCCTAAGTGACACCATTGGGTTTGTCACCCAGGTGTTCTCTTTATTGCCCTAACCCATAAGAATCGACCTAAATCTGGGTCCCTAATTCTATACTAAGGTCACCTAATAATTTAACTAACATTGGTCCTTAAGCCACTACATTTGCAAGTCAACTCAAATAGAAGAAAATCAATACCGCACTAAGTTCATAATGAGTGAGAAACAAGGGGAAGCAGTATGTTCAATCCCTCTATCCATAGGGTATAGGATTGACTTCATTCCCTCTAAAATAACATTGATCAGGGTCTAAGTCAACATACTAGATAGTCACACATTCGACCCTTCCCTAATTGCATCCCCTTGAAGGAAAAATCTTGGCTCATCAAGACCACCCACCTGTAGGATGGATACTATTGCAGATGCTTCATGCTAGACTTCTTATGCATACTATGTGTTTGTTGCCATGTAAATAATGATCACAAGACTCAAAAACTTTTAGTCTAGAGACAGAACATATTGCAAACTAGTAAGCATGTTCATTCCTTTCAAAGACATGTGTCCAAGACGACAATGACAAAGAGATACATGTGGAACCATAGCCATAGCCAAAACATGGTTAGCTCACCCATATATAAGCAAAGGGAAGAGTGTACTAGACTTAGTACCATGTGCAATAGCAAGATTCCCATGGGAAACATTTCATGAGGAATCACCAAAAGAGATAACATAGCCTTCATCATCTAGGGTGCCAGCAGAGATAAGGCTTTTTGTGAGAGCTGATACATGTCATACATCATGAAGAGTGAATATGCTACCTAAACCAAAACACAACTAGACATCACAAATACCAATGATCTGTAATGCCAGGTATTACCCAAATGGAAAAATCCAGTCATATTGCAACACGAGTGAAACCACTCTCTATGAGGGATCACATGAACGGAAGGCCTTGAATCTATCAATCAACATTAAGTGTATCTTGACCAAACATTAGTCAACTATGAAGCATCCAATGAAGAAGTTGCCAAGATAAGATCATCAAATATATCAAGCTACACCACATTAATCTCCACATTAATATCCTCAAACTTGACACTAGACTTGCTAGGCACAATGCTGTGATCATCATTCTTGTCTTGCACTTTACCCTTTCCCTTTTCCTTGCACTTGCCTTTGCGTATTTTATAGAATTGTGGGGCAAAATGTGACATGCTTTCCCAAAATAATGACAAGTAAGACTGACTTAGAGCCATGGGACTTACTTTGAGACTATCCATGTGTCCTAGAAAGAGACCTATTAGAGTCTCTACCATGGCCATTTCCATCTTGCCAACCTCTCACTCTCAATGCATGCAATGTACAAAAAGCATCCACATTATTTCTATTCACCTCTTTTATCAAGAGGGCACTCTCAACATCCTATAATTTTAGCCCATCCTTAGTACAGAGAGCCATACAGGAATTGTCCCATGACACCAAGCAGAAAAAAAGGATGCAAAGTATCCTTGAACTCAATCTCCTAAGAAACTAAATGCCCGATGATGGGGTAAAACTCATTCAAGTGTGTAGACAGAGAAGTACCTTCCTTCACGTGAAGGTCCATCAACTCTTTCATTGAATATATTTAAGATGTAGGACTACTTGTTATAAAGATTCTTAATCTGTGTCCAAAGCTCACATGCAATTTGATTTCTAGTAGCAAAATTGTAGTGAACTTGCTTAGAGAGTGACAAAATGATTGTGGACTTGCATAGGTCATCCAATTCTTCCCAATCCTTAGTTGCATTGTTTTTGGATTTGGAACCCCCATTTTTGAGTGGTCTAACCTACAATTTCTACACTAAAACTTGCCATATCTGGGTCTTCCAATAGTTGTAATTGGTCCCTTCCAAGTTCTCAATATTTAAGATAGCGGTATCGTGAGAACCAATAGCCACAATGAGACCAAGAAAGTACATAGAAGGGCAAGATGGGTAGCTATAATACCCTACAAATCAGCCCCAAAACCACTGCTAAATGAAGAAGGAGATAGAAGATATTGCCAAGGTAATGAGCTATCCACAACCTGTGAGTAAAATATTGTCAAGTCTAGTTGATTGTCCTCAAATAGAAAGCATAGAACTGAAATGATAGGTTGCTATAATAAATTGCAGCAATATTCCAATAAACAACTGTGAGAAACCAAGAAGGAAGAAGCCATGAACAATCGGTGCATTGAAGATTGTCACAACTACAATGTGTAAGAAACCATATATGCAATAGGCATAGACATAATGCATAGGGTAGGTCTCAAAGGTAAATGACAGACATAAGTACCAAGTCCAAGCCAAGAGATCAAATCAGCCCATGATAGGGTAATTTCATCCAATAAATATAAAGAGATCATGTACATATCATAGTGAGTGCCACTATCTCATTGTACTAAGCTCAAGCTCAACTACATAAACCAAATGCTATATAGTACATCCCAATGCCAATGTGACTCAGTACATAAAGATGAGTATCTCCCATTGAAGTAAAAGTCAAATTCCAAATGTGCAAGCAAAGCTCAAACCATCATGTGAATGACATCCAAGTATCCAAGATCCATAGATAATACATCTAGAAGCATTGAGTCCTAGTAGTCTACAAGACTCTAACTATCACATTCAAGTAGTATCCAAGGATAGGAATGATAGCCAATGTCAAAGCATCCAAGTTCCAATCTTAGCTTAGGAACATGCCATAAATATATCCATAGCAACCAAAGTATTGGTACATCCAATATGTGGTACCCTAGTAGCTTCAAAGCATAATGAGCATAAACTTTATTAGACAACTCCTTGTTTTCCACTATGAACATCAGGGATATGATAGTCAAAACTAAGTGAATTCAAGCTCAATAAAATCCCAAAACCATTCTAAGATCTCTGTCAAGTATCCCTGAGTGTGAAGTAAACATTCAAGCATCAATACCAAGCCTCGGAAGCATCAAGTGACAAGAGACATATGGTTTTTCCAGATAAATGACATTCAGCCCTATTATTGTAGCAAAGAAATATCGGAGAAAACTGAGCCAAATGTGTGCTTGAATCATCCCAAAAACATAACCACATCATCTTGGCACCAAAATAGCATCCTCAAAGTAAAACATGCATTATGGAATTTATTCTTTACTGTCCAAATTAAAAAAGTGTTGTTTTGTGTGAAATAGACAATAGGAATTGCACAGAATCAATTTTATCACTACTCAAATTTCTAGATCTCATCGCGCTCTTCATTTCTAGCTACACAATGCCTACCATATACAAAAGTTACAACCAAAATACAATAGTGTTGTCAAGCTTCAATAGTCATCCAGGACTTCTACAACATGCTTTGCATCCACTCAAAAATGGATAAAATGACTAATCCTCAGGTCAATAAGCACTCAAAAAGGCTCATTTAGCCTTGGGAAGCTCCTCAACAGGTGTCGAGCAAGCTAGAACAAGCTAGAAGAAGGAAATACTCAATGCATACCTCAAGAGAAAGAAACAATGGCTACCATGAGACCTTGAGTTGAAGCTTTCAATCCAAGCTAAAGCAAAGGATGAAGAAGCTCCTCAAATAGTTGGATCTAATATGAGTTGAAGGGAGTGAGTTAGAAGTGAAAGTACACGAGTGGAAACAAGAGCTATGGTGGAGGGAGCAAGAGAAAAAGAGAGACACACATAAGATATGAAAACTCCAATAACCACAATGTGTGAGTGGCCTTTATTCAAATTTCATTGAAATAATAAAGAATGAAGATAGTGATGGATGCCCACCACTTGTAGTGTACATGTGTGCGGGTACTATCAATATAGTAATACATGAGTCACTAGGCTAAGGTGCCTTTACCTCGAGCACTCTATATGGAGGACCTTAGGCTAGGAGGTGACAAGGGTGCCAAGGGAACTCTTGCCATAAATCCATTGGGTTGGTCTTGACCGACGATGGACTTCTTGGAAGGCATTGATGCTAGATAAGTGAAGATTGGTGGACCATGTGCTTGCGATTGGAAACGAGTTCTGAATTAGGGGATAGAATACCAGATTTCCATTGCTCCTTGGACAAGGTTCGAGACAAGTACATAGTTTTATAACTACTTTCAAAACATTGCTTTGATATTGTCTTTGTGTTAGTGATATGATTTATGTGAAGGAACCACTGTTTAATGGCTAATTAAGGAAGTAGTATTTGCATGTCAAATCTAAATGTGTTAGGATAATTAAATAACTAAAATAAATCCCTAAGAAAAGTGGGAGGGCAAGATCCTCGACAAATCCATCCTACAAATGGGTGGTCTCGATGAGCCAAGTGTTTTCCTTCAAGGCATTGTATTTGTGTGGTTGTCTAGTGTATTAAAAGTATTAGACCCTAATCAATGCCATTTTAGAGCATCAGAGATGAGACTATACCCTACAAGTAGAGGGACTGATGCCCATTGCTCCCCCTTGTTTCTCACTCACTATGAACCAACTATGGGATTAATCTACTTTGGTTTGAGCTGACCTGTAAATGCAGTGGCTCAAGGACTAGTTAGACTATTAGGTGACCTTAGTATAGAATTAGGGACTGGGATTCGAGTCAATCCTTATGGGTTACAACCAAAACCTTTCATTGTGGAGTGGACTCAAGAACACTTAGGTGACAAACCTCATGTTATTCTAAGGAGTATTAGGTGGCATTGCTTAGGAAAAGTCTCTCAATGGACCACTAAATCATGCGGATTGATAAGGACTCCTTAATCAAGCATGTTATGGAGAGAGCTTGAGAGATTCAAAGTAAGAGTGAGAGAGAAGTTAGAGAAGCTATTGACCTCTTTTATCTTCTTCTTCTCCATTCTTCTAAATGTATAGAGCATGCACTAGTTCCATCAAGTTATAGAAATAGAGTATCCTAGAGGAGCCGAATTTGAATTATGAGCTATTAGTGCATCTTTGAGCCTTGACTTCATTACACTCATTGTTTTTTGATATTCCATGCTTCTTGAGTTCGCTTACTAAGGAGTAGATTGGCAATGAAGACTGTGCAATAGTTAGGTGAGAGATAACCAATGAAGAGTGTGCAATGGTTAGGAATGATATCACCAACAAATAATTGAGCCACAAAATGTATGACCTTTAGGGAGTGGGAGATCTTTGATAACACCAGCTTCAATATTTTTATTAACCTTTTGTGGCAAGAGATTTGTAATTAGCACAAGAAGCAACAAGAGACGACACCCTTTCCTTATGGAACTTTTCAATTCAAGGTGGATGAAACTTGCCATTTATAAACAAAAAGGCACTCGTATTTTAAAAAACGTTCCAATCATCCCTCAAAAATTTGGTCCAATTCACATGGCTTCAAGAGTGGACAAGATGAATGACCAACTAATTTGATTGTATGTCTTGTATAATTCCACATTTAGCAAAACAAAATTAGCTCCTATTCTCAATGCAAAATCCCAGGATCAAATTAAGAATGGCATCCTAGAACCTCCTCCCAAAAACAAAATTGTATTCTCTTGAGAACATTACTTTAGATAGAAAAAAATTTATCCTTATGGCTAAGAGCTATGCAAGAATTTTACATGCAAACTATAACATAGTGAGTGGATGTTTTGGTAGGAATGAATGAATCATAGCTGTTTACCTTACAAGAAACCATTGAACCATAGAAATCAGTTGCTCATAAGTTGTGAAAAAAGTCAAAAGTCTACAAAAAATTTCATGAACATTCCCTTACAAAATCCATATACTTCTTTCAATAAATAACATATACAATGGAGTGTATGACCTTTGACATCTTTAGAGACTTGTATAGTAGTCTCTCCAAGCAACCATATCTATTTTTCTTTCAAGATTTCTATTGTTCACTTTGGTCATTTCGGAATGTTCTTGAGTTCCTAAAAAGATTTTCTAAAATTTTTTTTGAGCTTTCCAAACTCTCATTTTTCTCTCAATGACTCATCATGGATTCCAAGACTAGCAAGTTTGCTAGAACATCCTTCCATATTTGGCAAGCAAAGATGAAAGGCTATCTTATGAAGAAGAAGCTTTGGCATTCTATTTCCTCATCTCAAAGAAAACAATAAAATGCATCAAATTTTGATGAAGTTACCACAAGGTCTATAGCTTATGCTTAAGAAACTCAACAAAATCCAGAGTAAAAGGAAAAGGATGAGAAAATGTTGGAAATCATTGTATCTAGTCTTGTAGATAAGCTTGCCCATCATGTGGATGAAGCTTAAAACATATTTGAAGCTTGGCATACATTGGAGACTACAATTGGAACCAAAGGTAGACATTGAATTACAAGTCTTAAAATTGGTATTTATGGTTTAAAAAGTGAAGATGGAGAATCTATAGCAACAACAATTAACAAAATGAAGAGCTTCAAGTCCCAACTATCCAATGTTGGAGAACTAATCAAAGATTCATATGCAATCACTTTAATACTAAAAAGTATGCCATATAATTTTGATGAAAGGGTAATGAAAGGAATGAGTACTAAGCCTAGATGTGTGATAAAATCTCTCTTAAAATAGTAGAAAAGCATGGAACTTACATGCCATGGTGGAGAGATGGCCTATGCACTCAAATAAAGAAGATGTAACCATGCAAGCATTGCAAAAGAACATCTCACAAGTTAGAGTTTTGCTACCTAAATAATCCTTGCAAGAATTGTGGAAGAATAGGTTGTGGAACAATGTTATGCAAATTTTAAAAGGATTCTCCGACAAATAATTTGGTTGAGAACAAGGAAAAAGAAAAATTATAAGAAACAATACCATATGCTGCAACTTCTTATGACTATGCTTTTTTATATCTACTTTGTAATGTTAGAGTTAGTTTGTGGTCATCTTCTCAATCTATTTGTATTCATGGACTTGAAGAGGACCATTGATACTTCAAATTCCATGTGTCTCTCCTATTTATTTATATCTATTTAATATATCATGGACTTTGAAGAAAAGTTCTAGATGTTTTGAATCCTTCTACTCCTAGACATGAAGAGAACCATTGAAATTTCAAGGTTCCAAATGATGTGTTTGTCTTAGCTATCTTTGGCGTGAGTCCCACCTAGCCAACTTTGTCCATTTTGGCCTATGATTTGGGCTAGGGAGATTTGTAATTAGCACAAGAAGCAATAAGAGACAACATGATTTCCTTATAAAACTTTTCAATTCAAGGGCATATGGCACTTGCCCATTTATAAACAAGTAGACACTCATGCTAAAAAATAAAGTTCCAATCATCTCTCAAAACTTTGGTCCAAATCCCATTGTTGGGACAAAAAATGGGCCCACCAACAGTGGCTCTATGGCTCTAGCCAGCGGGCCTCCTAAACTCACCAAAATAACCCCATAGCGTTGTGGCGAGGAGCACATGGACACTATGAATTGATTTAACCAAAGAATGCATTTGTAGATACTATTTCTAAAGTGTAGTCCAATGTGTTGCCCTTCCTGACCCGAAGCAATTGGAGTACCCAAACATAATGGTGTCTAGAACCTCATATCACATATATAGGAAGCACCCCCTAGTTGATTGATGTGCTAATTACAAATCTCTTGTTGATCTTTGATAACACGAGCTTCAATCTTTTTATTAACCTTTTGTGGCAAGAGATTTAGAATTAGCACAAGAAGCAACAAGAGACGACACCCTTTCCTTATGGAACTTTTCAATTCAAGGGTGGATGAAACTTGCCATTTATAAACAAAAAGGCACTCGTATTTTTAAAAAAAATTCCAATCATCTCTCAAAAATTTGGTCCAATTCACATGGCTTCAAGAGTGGACAAGATGAATGACCAACTAATTTGATTGTATGTCTTGTATAATTCCACATTTAGCAAAACAAAATTAGCTCCTATTCTCAATGCAAAATCCCAGGATAAGATTAAGAATGGCATCCTAGACCTTCCTCCCAAAAATAAAATTGTATTCTCTTGAATACATGACTTTAGATAGAAAAAACTTTATCCTTATGGCTAAGCGCTATGCAAGAATTTTACATGCAAACTATATCATAGTGAG
The DNA here is from genome assembly GCF_053477565.2 of Lygodium microphyllum. Classification (NCBI taxonomy): domain Eukaryota; kingdom Viridiplantae; phylum Streptophyta; class Polypodiopsida; order Schizaeales; family Lygodiaceae; genus Lygodium; species Lygodium microphyllum. Next base: position 26,384,795 of record NC_141161.1, on the reverse strand, counting down.
TGGATGTTTTGGTAGGAACGAATGAATCATAGCCGTTTACCTTACAAGAAACCATTGAACCATAGAAATTGTAACGTATCCACCTGTTGTCTTCAGGACACGTCTTAGCAGTCCATCGAAAAGGATGTCTAGAGAGCTCCACCCGACACTCACATGGAATGTCACGGGGTTTGCGATCTAGGACTTTCCATGTCTGCCACATAGCGGAAGTATTTCGGCCGTTCCCACTTAGGACCGACCTGAATTAGGGTTTTCTTATTTGGTCATCTCCTAACGAAAACTAGCATCGAACCCGAGCGAACTACTTTACGCAGAAACGCCAAGTCAGAAGCGGATTCACACTGCACTTGGTTCAAGGAGAATGGAAAACAAAAGGGATGCGAAGCTCAACCTCTCTGCCATAAAGCATAGTCCCATTCCGTTTCCCTAAAACAATGTAAATCGGGATCATTTATAACTCAAGGTCAACACTCTTGTTGTTCGTGTTCTTTGAACGATCTTCCTGATGTCCATTTTGATTGAGAAAGGTTCCTGGCCAACTGGGACCACCCATCCGTAGGACAGACCTATGGCCACATCCACCACACTTTACTCAGGTTGTTTTAGTTATTTAATTACCTAACACATTTAGTTGGACATGTATCAATCAACTTCCTTAATTAGCCCGTTAGGCACTGGTTCCTTTACGTAATCATAGCACTTGACATAAAAAAGCAATGTCAAACAAGTTCCTTTTTAACAGGTTATCATATTTATCTTTGAAATACATAAAGTCTAGCCCGTAGGCTTATCCACCAAACCGCCCGAAGGCTCTCCAGCAATCCATAGGGATCACTAATCCGAGATTCCACCCGTAGACTAGTATGCGGGCCTTGAGATCCAATCCCGAGTCACATTAGCCTCTTGTGTAGGGCCCGAAAGGCGAGGGATTTACGGCCAGAGCCCCCCTTGGCACCCAAGCATCCTCCTGCTCCAAGTAGCGCTCAAAGGAGAGACCTCTTGCGGCGGGTTCGATCCACCTTCCCGGCGCGGTTAACAACCCCCTTGGTTAGGGTCAGGCAGGCAGTTGGGGGTAACTGAAGCTGCCTCTCCCTTTAGGCCTTCAACCTGAAGCATTAGATATCCATTTATCCTTTAATTCTTTGATCAAACAAAGCAAAACAATGCTCTTAAATATGTAACAAGCACAATCATTTCCATTGGTTATTATTATTGGCGAACTGCTAAGGAGTAAATCCTTCTTTCTGAATGCATCCAGCACTCGATTCGGGATCAATTGCGGCTTGGCAAGATCCCCTATATCATGGGTTAGGGCCATACCCTTTTAACCCGACTTGGTCAATACCTTAAGTTCATACGTTATTCCAATTTATTGGTTGGTCTCTTGCTTTCAAGCAATTATCTTTACCCAAGGAAAATACTATATTAGGACGATTATTCATCCTCTTGCAAGATAACTTGCGTAAGAGTCTGCCAACCTTATTCTGAGGAATTTGGCCATTTCCTAGTGATCAATTCACAAGATTCGTGTGACCCTACTACTTGTCGCACAAGTGTTGCATCAAGTTATGGGACTATTTACCCTTCGAATGGAGTCACGAAACAATCTGTTCATGATTACATTAGGCTGACGTTGTCAGTCCTAGGGTTCCAAGTTCCATCTTTTTTTAGCGAGAGATTCCTAGGGACAAACCCTAGATCACTTCTCAAGTATGTTCCAATGTCCCTACATTCTGTGAATGTGGGCAAGTCTTTAGGGCATAAGAGTTCCAGCCTTGGCAATACAAGTGACTAGGTCATGTGTAAACTCCTAGTTAGTTCTTTGGAATTGAATTAACTCTTCCTAAACGAGTCCCTTCGCGATTTTTAGGTGTTTAGGTTTAATCCAACTTGTTTAATTCTTGAAGATGATTACGCTATCATTTCCATAAACACATGACTCATTGTCTATGCGTAAGTTGATTTTCAACCCTAACTTTTCGGTTTAAGATCAAGCATAGGTTAGGTTATAGCCCAATTCCAATTAATCACCCTATAACTTGGAAACAAGATTCATGGTAAAACATGCAGCCTTTTACTAATAAATATGCAGTTGAAAAATGATATTTATACCAATTTACTAGAGTTATGCAACCTAGGAATCATTTCATGCATTGCAATTTCCTATGGATTATTAGCACTTTCCGATATGTCCTAATAATGAGACATGCAATTTATACTTCCATGCCTAAACGGAGTGCACTATCTTAATTCCGTTTTGTAAATGTGGACATTAATCTAAGTTCAGTTCATTGCAATGCATAAAAGTACTTGCTAGAAATGCATATCAATTTTCTACTCACTTTAATTTGTTCGTTTATTGAAAATACTAATGACCGAACTTTTCTATCTCGTGAGCTAATTCTTTCAGAGTTAACCTAAGTATTTAAGATGAAAAATGCATCCTATCTCCAAAAATTATCCTCGCACGATTGAATTATAATAAGACCAAATTAAAATTAGGAAGGGAAACCTGGACTTGTGGTGAGATGTCCACGTGGATGCTAGGAGATGATCCTCCTGCGGTTGTGCCTTGGGCTTTCTTAGGAGCCATTGCGAATGCAGCCTTTCCGTCTTGGATACGGATTTGCAAACTCCCTTTTGAAATTCCACCGTCCTTTATGAGTTTTCTTTTCCTTCCTTTTGTAGAAGCTCTTTGAAGGGACATTTTTGTGGAGGAGGGGAGAAACCTCACGGAAAGGGTTTAAAACCCGGGAAGGGGGTGTTTAAAAAACCTCCGCGATGAGTAAGGCCCATTAAAGCCACGGGGAAGGGCTTAATGGCTTTCTAAGGACTCACAGGACAGGGGAAGATAAAAGTTGTAAAAGACCCTTACGAGGGTTTTTGTATGGGGGAAGAAGGTGTCAAAAACCCTTAACAGTGGATTTTGTGTGGGGCTTAAAGAGGGGTCTTTTCGTTTTGTGTGGGGGGAAAATAAAGATATAAAAGGGCCTAAGAAGGAAATTTTTTCATGGGGGGGAAAAGGGGCCTAAGGACCACATGAAGCCCCTTCAATGGCAAATCAAGGGGGGGGGTGGGGGGGGGGGGGGGGGGAAGCAAAGGGTATGAAAGGGGGCTTAGGAAGCCCCCTTGGAAGCTTCCAAAAGCTTCAAGAAAAGGGCACATGGGGGGAAAAGTTGACTCCCAGGCGACGTTAAGACGGCCAGGAGCGATTGTGGCGGCATGCCGACGGACAGGCAGACTACAGTGGGGGTGGCGCTGCTGTGGCAGCTGGGACTCTCGCTTCTTCCCTTCACGGCGGCGTTTGTGCAGGGTGGCTCCTCCTTCCTCACCTTCACGACCACACAATAGCCGAGCAGTAATTTCGCAATCCTCACGGCCCTCAGCTCATGACAGCAAATTGGCAGCACTACGGCAGTGTCTCCACTCAGTCTGCACACCCCCTTTCATATCCCATGGCATTGACTTAAATAGGGGAGAGGAGGGGGATCCTCCCTCCCCTGCGTGGCATCTCGCATGCCTCTTTCCCCCTGCAAGCTCCATGGAGGAGCTTGATCATACCTTCTATTCCCCTCCCCCTCCAGCACGACAGTCGGCTGGGGGGATAAGGGGAATTTAAAAAAAAAATTGACATTATACTATTATTTATCCAAATCAAATATTCTTATCCCATGACCTCGAGGGGATTCATGCGACATCTGCGGTTTCGGAGTCCCGATTTTTGTGAAAGGAGATAATGCCACATCGCCTCTAAGTTTGTACTGTCCGGGATCCAATGCCGAGAATTCACATGGCCTCAACAAATATTTTTGGTAGAAATATTACATTCTGTCCCCCTTGGAGGATTCAAGATGTCCTCATCTCGAGATAAACTGGGGATATTGATAGTTGAGAGTGCTTTCATCTATCCAAGTGGCATCTTGTTCGGGATAAACTTTCCACTGGACGAGGCATTCTCTCAAGGTTCTGGATCTTAGTTGTCTCTCCCTAACATCTAAGATCCTGTTAGGCCTTAGTTCAAGGACTCCTTGACTAGGCATTACAACTTGTTGATCATCAAGTACATGGTTAGGATTAGGTACATACTTCTTCAATAGGCTGATATGGAATACATTATGAGCCTTTAGGTTCTCCGGGAGTTGGAGTTTATAAGCATTAGGTCCTAGGCACTTGAGGATCTTGTATGGCTCACAATACCTTGGACTTAGCTTTTTGCAATCTCCTAGGGATAGAGAACTCTTTTTTGGATGTACGCGAATGAAGACTATATCTCCTTCCTCGAAAATTCTATCCTGACGCTTCAAGTCCGCGTATGCCTTTTGTCTATCCTTGGCAGCTTGGATGTCCTGTCTTATTGACTTTATTTGGTCATCCATCTCTTCCAACATCTACCTTGAAGCTTCAACCCTCAAGGTTGGATCTGAGAAGTTTAGGGGACTTCGACAGTCATGACCATACAATGCTTGGAAAAGGGTCATCTGAATGCTTTGTTGGTAAGAAGCATTGTAGGCAAATTCAACCAAAGGTAAGTATTGAATCCACCTTTTTGATTCACGACAGCAGTATGCCCTAAGCATATCCTCGATGACTTGATTGACTCGCTCTGTTTGGCCATCCGTTTAGGGATGGTAAGCTGTGCTAAAATAGAGTTGAGTCCCAATGGCTTCAAAGATGGCTCTCCAAAAGTGTGATGTGAAGAGAGAATCACGATCACTAATGATTCTTCTGGGTAGCCCATGTAGCTTGAATATCTCCTTGATAAACAATCTTGCAATGTCTGAGGCTTTATAGTTTGTCTTTACTGGAATAAGGTGTGCAAATTTAGTAAGCATGTCAACCACGACCATGATGGAGTTGTATCCTCCCTGAACTTGGGGTAGGCCAACAACAAAATCCATACTGATGAATTCCCATTTCATTTGGGGAATGTGAAGCGATTGCAACTTCCCTAGCATTTTGACATGTTCGTCTTTGATACGTTGACAAGACAAACACTTGGTGACATATTTGAGAACGTCACCTTTAAGCCTCTCCCAATGGTAGCTCTTCCTAACTGCATTGAGAGTCTTGGCATAGCCAGGATGTCCTGAGAAAGGGGAACCATGAGCTTCCCACAATATCTTCTGCTTAAGTAACTGACTTGCTGGTATACACAGCCTTGTTCTATAGTAGACAAAGAATTCATGATACTTAGCCTGCAGCTTTTGGTCCTGATCCTTGATAGAGATTTCCCTTAGCATCTTTTGATAGGCTAGATCATGGCATGCTTCCTCTCTAGCTAACTCAAGTATTGGATTGTTTAGCATAGATACCTTTGTAGCTAGAGATCTAGCTGTTGATGGATTTTGCAAGATTAGAGAATTAAGGAATGCCTTGCGGCTAAGTGCATCGAGAACTACATTCTCTTTTACTAGTCGGTACTTGATTTCAAAGTCATACTCCTCCAGCACTTCAATCCACCGACGTTGCCTCATGTTGAGCTCGTTCTGGGTAAAGATCCACTTGAGACTCTTATGGTCTAGTGTAAACTTGTTACCCAACAGGTAGTGTCTCCAAAGCTTTAGAGCATGGATGACAGCTAACAATTCTAGATCATGGGTAGCATAATTCTTCTCATGACTCTTTAGTTTTCTTGAAGAGAAGGCTACAAGATTACCTTCTTGCATGAGCACACATCCTAAGGCAAGTGCGCTAGCATCAGTTTACTACCTCAAACTCCTTACTGAGGTCTGGAAGTTTTAGAATAGGTGCTAATACCAAACTTTGCTTCAGTCTATCAAAGCTGGTTTGTTCGGGAGTTGACCATGCAATGGATGTTTGCTTCTTCAGTAAATCCGTCAGAGGTGCTGCAATCAAAGCATAGTTTTTGATGAAAACCCTATACCATCCTGTCAATCCAAGAAAGCTGCGTATTTCTTTGACAGATGTTGGTATTGGCCATTCTAGCACATCTCTGACCTTGGCTGGGTCCATTGAGATTCCTTCTGCTGATACGATGAATCCCAAATATTCAATCTGACGTTTGAAGAATGCACACTTCTTCATCTTAGCATACAGATTATGTGTCCTCATTGTCTTAAGGACAATCCGAAGCTGGGTCTCATGATCTTCCTTCTGTTTGGAATAGAATAAAGTGTCGTCGAAGAAGACGAGCACGAAGTCATCAAGATATGGCCTAAAGATATCATGCATTAACCTGTTGAAAGTGACGGGCGCATTTGTAAGCCCGAATGACATAATTAGGAACTCAAAGTGCCCATATCTTGTATTGAAGGCCACCTTTGGGATATCTTCTTCCTTGATTCTTATCTGATAGTAACCTGATCTGAGATCAATCTTGGAGAAGATCTTTACACCCTGAAGACGATCAAGAAGCTCATCTATTCTAGGAATAGGGTACTTGTTTTTGGCAGTCGATTGATTCAACCCTCTGTAATCAATACATAGTCGAAGTGTTCCATCTTTCTTTTTCTGGAATAGTACTGGAGCTCCCCATGGTGAACTGCTAGGACGGATGTAGCCATGATCTAGCAGTTGCTTGAGTTGTTCCTTCAGCTCAATTGCTTCCTGTATAGACATCCTATAAGGTCTCTTTGCAATTGGCGCAGCTCCTGGTACTAGTTTAATCTCATGATCCACTTCTCTTTGAGGCGGGAGTTTTGTTAATTCTTCAGGAAATACATCCGCGTATTCCTTTAGCCAAGAAGGTACTTTACTAGATTCCTTCTTCTGATCTAACTTATTGAGCTTAATCAAGTAGACATGTAGTCCTTTTCCGACTCCTTTTATGATTCGAAATGCTTTGGCCAATTGAATTTTTGGATTTCCAACCTCACCTTGAGTTGTAACCAATTCCCTTTCAGAGTTTCGAAAGGAAACTTGGCCCTTTCACTCATGGATACCTAGGCTCATGACTTTGAATTTGACCAAAGTCGTCTTTCCTCCCAGAAAGAATTCCACCTTAGCAATTTGCCTGGTACAAGTAACCTCACGACCATTTGCCAATTCCACAAGCAAGGTAGGTGCTTCTACTGTGGCTATTCCTAATCTTTTTGCACAAGCTGGTGAGATAAAGGAATGTGTATTGCCACAATTAATCAAGGTCTTAAAACTTTTACCTTGATAGTCCGACGGTGTCTGAATCACCGAGAACTAGCAATTCAGCCCTTTCTTGTGAAGAGTGGCATGGATTGTTGCCCTTTCAAACTCTGCTTCCATGGTCGAGTCTTCTTCTTCTTCGCACATTTGTCTATTGGCAACACAAGCGGTTCTTCCTCTGCCTCGGGTAGCAGATCCTTGACCACGGCCTGTTCCTTGAAAAGGTGCTTGGTGATGTCCTTCTCCAAGCTTGGGACATTGCCTCTTGAAATGACCGGGCTCATTGCAGTGGAAACAACGGAGGTTTAGGCCATTGCTTTGAGTAGGGACAAAGTTGTTGACGTTATTAGTCATTGCTTTCTTTCTTTGTCCCTGATTCTGACCTTGAACTCTCTTCATTTGAGGCATGAATGCTCCTCTGTTCGGGTCATTATAAGTTTTGTTACCTCTTGGTCTAGCCTACATCTCCTGAATTATAGGGGCAGCTTGAATGAGTGCATCCTGAAGATCTGATGGGCACATCGATTTGAGACCGGTATTTACTGGTGGATTTAAACCAGCACAAAATTTTGACACCTGCTGTGTCATGTCCATCTATGGCGCATACTTAAGAAGTGAGACAAATTTGGAGTAGTATGCGTCAAGAGTGAGTCCCAGCTGTTTTAGCTCGTAGAACTCATTCATTTTCTACGTTCGATACGCAGATGGTAAGTATCTTCCCTACACGGCCTTCTTCAGCTTCTCCCAGGTAACAGATCCTTCCGCGATCCCTTGATCTCTGCACCATTGCTTCCACCAAAGCCTGGCTGCAGCGGTGAGTTTCAACTTGGCGAGCATAGCCTAATTGGCGGGTGCAGTACCGACTGCTTCGAAGTAATCCTCCATGGATTCAATCCAAATTTCAGCATCTGCTTGGATAGACCTGCCTCTCCCATCAAATTCGGGCGGCTTAATCTGCTTGAGAAGAAACTTCTTCTCCTAGATTACCGCAGTACTTGATGTAGGAGGCGAACTGGGATTCTGTACCTAGGGTTGTGCCTGGATAAAGGTTTCTTAATGTTATTACATGATAATCGTTATGATTTATATTTCATCTCCATTTCTGCTATCAATCAAGCAATCTAACCACTTAACTTTTTATCAATTCTCATGCACAATCAGACATTGATAAGAGGAAGTCTTAATTGTATTTATATGGGCATAGCCCTTTCGGAATACAACATGTCTTGAGATGATAAGCCAATTGTTTACATTTAGTTCGGGGAGAATAATGTTGTATTACATTTATCTATAGGAACTGTATAATAGTATGGTTTCGGGTCATGGATCTTCAGGAATCGGTAAATCATTGAAAGTTCAGGGTATCCTTTTCTTTGGAACCCATTCTTCTCATGGCACCCCAACACTTTAATCCTGTCGGCGGGGATTTCAGGGGTTACTTCCTCATATACATATGAGTTCAATTCAACCCACCAACCTCGAATATGTAAAGTTGAGTTTACGTGAGCTTCCACAAAAATGAACAGCTTCAAGACTTTAGGGTCTTCCAACCACTTAACCCTCTTTAGGTTGGTTTGGAGGTATGCGAACCGGTGGGCAGCTATATAGTAGATTCCTGAGGCACCCATCCATCTTTGTTCCATGTACAAAGGCGATGGATTATAGATTTGCTCTAGGATGTTCATCATCTCAACCCTTTGTCGATAATGCGGGGAATGCATCGCAGTCATAAACATGACTCGAAATACCAAGAACCTGTTCCATGCTTCATAGTTCTGCAACACAGCATTAAAAGTAAGGAAATGTTTGAAACAACAACATTTACTTTACTTCGTCTTATTAAGATTTCATAAAAACAATTCCGTTGTTGGTTGGCTATGATACCAACTGTAATGTGTCCACCTGTTATCTTCAGGACACGTCTTAGTAGTCCATCGAAAAGGATGTCTAGAAAGCTCTGCCCATCACTCCCATGGAATGTCACAGGGTTTGCGATCTAGGACTTTCCATGTCTGCCACGTAGCGGAAGTATTCCGGCCATTCCCACTTAGGACCGACCTGAATTAGGGTTTTCTTATTTGAGCATCTCCTAACGGCAAAAGCGTCGAACCCGAGCGAACTACTTTACGCAAAAACGCCAGGTCAGAAGCGGATTCACGCTGCACTTGGTTAAAGGAGAATGGGAAACGAGAGGGATGCGAAGCTCAACCTCTCTGCCATAAAGCATAGTCCCATTCCGTTCCCCTAAAACAACGTAAATTGGGATCATTATAACTCTAGGTCAATGCTCTTGTTGTTTGTGTTCTTTGAACGATCTTCCTGTTGTCCATCTTGATTGAGAAAAGTTACCGGCCAACCGGGACCACCCATCTGTAGGACGGACCTATGGCCACATCCATCGCACTTTCCTCAGGTTGTTTTAGTTATTTAATTACCTAACACATTTAGTTGGACATGTATCAATCAGCTTCCTTAATTAGCCCATTAGGCACTGGTTCCTTTACGTAATCATAGCACTTGACATAAAAAAGCAATGTCAAACAAGTTCCTTTTTAACAGGTTATCATATTTATCTTTGAAATACATAAAGTCCAGCACGTAGGCTTATCCACAAACCGCCCGAAGGCTATCCAGCAATCCACAGGGATCACTAATCCAAGATTCTGCCCGTAGACTAGTATGGGGGCCTTGAGATCCAATCCCGAGTCACGTTAGCCTCTTGTGCAGGGCTCGGAAGGCGAGGGATTTACGGCCAGAGTCCCCCTGGCACCCAAGCGTCCTCTTGCTCCTAGTAGCGCTCAACGGAGAGACCTCCCGCGGCGAATTCGGTCCACCTTTCCGATGCGGTTAATAACCCCCTTGGTTAGGGTCAGGTAGGCAGTCGGGGGAAACTGAAGCTGCCTCTCCCTTTAGGCCTTCAACCTGAAGCATTAGATATCCATTTATCCTTTAATTCTTTGATCAAACAAAGAAAAACAGTGCTCTTAAATCTGTAACACGCACAATCATTTCCATTGGTCGTTATTGTTGGCCAACTGCTAAGGAGTGAATCCTTCTTTCTGAATGCATCCAGCACTCGATCCGGGATCAATTGCGGCTTGGCAAGATCCCCTATATCTTGGGTTAGTGACATACCCTTTTAACCCAACTTGGTCAATATCTTAAGTTCATATGTTATTCCAATTTATTGGTTGGTCTCTTGCTTTCAAGCAATTATCTTTACCCAAGGAAAATACTATATTAGGACGATTATTCATCCTCTTGCAAGATAACTTGCGTAAGAGTCTGCCAACCTTATTCCGAGGAATTTGGCCATTTTCTGGTGATCAATTCACAAGATTCGTGCGACCCTACTACTTGTCGCACAAGTGCTGCATCAAGCTCTGGGACTATTTACCCTTTGAATGGAGTCATGAAACAATCTATTCATGATTACATTAGGCTGACGTTGTCAGTCCTAGGGTTCCAAGTTCCATATTTTTTTAGCGAGAGAATCCTAGGGACAAACCCTAGATCACTTCTCAAGTATGTTCCAATGTCCCTACATTCTGTGAATGTGGGCAAGTCTTTAGGGCATAGGAGTTCCAGCCTTGGCAATACAAGTGACTAGGTCATGTGTTAACTCCTAGTTAGTTCTTTGGAATTGAATTAACTCTTCCTAAACGAGTCCCTTCGCGGTTTTTAGGTGTTTAGGTTTAAGCCAACTTGTTTAATTCTTGAATATGATTACGCTATCATTTCCATAAACACATGACTCATTGTCTATGCGTAAGTTGATTTTCAACCCTAACTTTTCGGTTTAAGATCAAACATAGGTTAGGTTATAGCCCAATTCCAATTAATCACCCTATAACTTGCGAATAAGATTCATGGTAAAACATGCAGTCTTTTACTAATAAATATGCAGTTGAAAAACAATATTTATACCAATTTACTAGAGTTATGCAACCTAGGAATCATTTCATGCCTTGCAATTTTCTATGGATTATTAGCACTTTCCGATATGTCCTAATAATGAGACATGCAATTTATACTTCCATGCCTCTGTTTTGTAAATGTGGACATTAATCTAAGTTCAGTTCATTGCATTGCGTAAAACTACTTGCTAGAAATGCATATCAATTTTCTGCTCACTTTAATTTTTTCGTTTTATTGAAAATTCTAATGACCGAACTTTTCTGTCTCGTGAGCTAATTCTTTCAGAGTTAACCTAAGTATTTAAGACGAAAAATGCATCCTATCTCCAACGATTATCCTCGCACGATTGAATTATAACAATACCAAATAAAAATTAGGAAGGGAAATCTGGACTTGTGGTGAGATGTCCACGTGGATGCTAGAAGACGATCCTCCTACGGTTGCGCCTTGGGCTTTCTTAAGACCCATCGCGAATGCATCCTTTCTGTCTTGGATGTGGCTTTGCAAACTTCCTTTTGAAATTCCACTGTCCTTTATGAGTTTTCTTTTCCTTCCTTTCGTAGAAGCTCTTTGAAGGGATATTTCTGTGGAGGAGGGGAGAAACCTCACGGAAAGGGTTTAAAACCCGGGAAGGGGGTGTTTTAAAAACCTCCGCGAGTAAGGCCCATTAAAGCCACGAGGAAGGGCTTAATGGTTTTCTAAGGACTCACAAGAAAGGGGCAAATAAAAGTTGTAAAAGACCCTTACGAGGGTTTTTGTATGGGGGAAGAAGGTGTCAAAAACCCTTAACAGTGGATTTTGTGTGGGGCTTAAAGAGGGGTATTTTCGTTTTGTGTGGGGGGAAAATAAAGATATAAAAGGGCCTAAGAAGGAATTTTTTTCATGGGGGGGGGGGGGGGAAGGGGCCTAAGGACCACATGAAGCCCCTTCAATGGAAAATCACGGGGGGGGGGGGGGGGGGGGGGAAGCAAAGGGTATGAAAGGGGGGCTAGGAAGCCCCCTTGGAAGCTTCCAAAAGCTTCAAAAAAAGGGCACGTGGGGGGGAAAGATGACTCCCAGGCGGCATTACAACAGCCAAGAGGGACTGTGGCGGCGTGCCGATGGACAGGTGGACTGTAGTGGGGGTGGCGCTGCTGCGGCAGCTGGGACTCTCACTTCTTTTCTTCATGGCGGCATTTGTGCAGGGTGGCTCCTCCTTCCTCACCTTCACGACCACACAGCGGCCGAGCAATAATTCGGCAATCCTCACGGCCCTCAGCTCATGATAGCGAATTGGCAGCACTACGGCAGTGTCTCCACTCAGTCTGCGCACCCCCTTTCACATCCCATGGCATAGACTTAAATAGGGGAGAGGAGGGGGATCCTCCCTCCCCTGTGTGGCATCTCGCATGCCTCTTTCCCCCTGCAAGCTCCATAGAGGAGCTTGATCATACCTTCTATTCCCCTCCCCCTCCAGCACGACAGTCGGCTGGGGGGATAAGGGGAATAACAAAAAAAAAAATGTCATTATACTATTATTTATCCAAATCAAATATTCTTATCCCCATGACCTCTTCCCAAGAGGGGATTCATGAGACATCTGTGGTTTCGGAGTCCCGGTTTTTGTGAAAGGAGATAATGCCACATTGCCTCTAAGTTCGTACCGTCCGGGATCCAATGCAGAGAATTCACATGGCCTCAACAAATATTTTCGGTAGAAATATTACAGAAATCAGTTGCTCATAAGTTGTGAAAAAAGTCAAAAGTCTACAAAAAAGTTCATGAGCATTCCCTTACAAAATCCATATACTTCTTTCAATAAATAACATATACAATGGAGTGTATGACCTTTGACATCTTTAGAGACTTGTATAGTAGTCTCTCCAAGCAACCATATCTAGTTTTCTTTCAAGATTTCTATTGTTCACTTTGGTCATTTCGGAATGTTCTTAAGCTCCTAAAAAGATTTTCTAAAACTTTGTTTGAGCTTTCCAAACTCTCATTTTTCTCTCAATGACTCATCATGGATTCCAAGACTAGCAAGTTTGCTAGAACATCCTTCCATATTTGGCAAGCAAAGATGAAAGGCTATCTTATGAAGAAGAAGCTTTGGCATTCTATTTCCTCATCTCAAAGAAAACAATAAAATGCATCAAATTTTGATGAAGTTACCACAAGGTCTATAGCTTATGCTTAAGAAACTCAACAAAATCCAGAGTAAAAGGAAAAGGATGAGAAAATGTTGGAAATCATTGTATCTAGTCTTGTAGATAAGCTTGCCCATCATGTGGATGAAGCTTAAAACATATTTGAAGCTTGGCATACATTGGAGACTACAATTGGAACCAAAGGTAGACATTGAATTACAAGTCTTAAAATTGGTATTTATTGTTTAAAAAGTGAAGATGGAGAATCTATAGCAACAACAATTAACAAAATGAAGAGCTTCAAGTCCCAACTATCCAATGTTGGAGAACTAATCAAAGATTCATATGCAATCACTTTAATACTAAAAAGTATGCCATATAATTTTGATGAAAGGGTAATGAAAGGAATGAGTACTAAGCCTAGATGTGTGATAAAATCTCTCTTAAAATAGTTGAAAAGCATGGGACTTACATGCTATGGTGGAGAGATGGCCTATGCACTCAAATAAAGAAGACGTAACCATGCAAGCATTGCAAAAGAACATCTCACAAGTTAGAGTTTTGCTACCTAAATAATCATTGCAAGAATTGTGGAAGAGTAGGTTGTGGAACAATGTTATGCAAATTTTCAAAGGATTCTCCTACAAATAATTTGGTTGAGAACAAGGAAAAAGAAAAATTATAAGAAACAATACCATATGCTGCAACTTCTTATGACTATGCTTTTTTATATCTACTTTGTAATGCTAGAATTAGTTTGTGGTAATCTTCTCAATCTATTTGTATTCATGGACTTGAAGAGGACCATTGATACTTCAACTTCCATGTGTCTCTCCTATTTATTTATATCTATTTAGTATATCATGGACTTTGAAGAAAAGTTCTAGATGTTTTGAATCCTTCTACTCCTAGACATGAAGAGAACCATTGAAATTTCAAGGTTGCAAATGATTTGTTTGTCTTAGCTATCTTTGGCGTGAGTCCCACCTAGCCAACTTTGTCCATTTTGGCCTATGATTTGGGCTAGGGAGATTTGTAATTAGCACAAGAAGCAATAAGAGACAACATGATTTCCTTATAAAACTTTTCAATTCAAGGGCATATGGCACTTGCCCATTTATAAACAAGTAGACACTCATGTTAAAAAATAAAGTTCCAATCATCTCTCAAAACTTTGGTCCAAATCCCATTATTGGGACAAAAAATGGGCCCACCAACAGTGGCTCTATGGCTCTAGCCAGCGGGCCTCCTAAACTCACCAAAATAACCCCACAGCCTTGTGGCGAGGAGCGCATGGACACTATGAATTGATTTAACCAAAGAATGCATTTGTAGATACTATTTCTAAAGTGTAGTCCAATGTGTTGCCCTTCCTGACCCGAAGCAATTAGAGTACCCAAACATAATGGTGTCTAGAACCTCATATCACATATATAGGGAGCACCCCTAGTTGATTGATGTGCTAATTACAAATCTCTTGTTGGTCTTTGATAACATGAGCTTCGATCTTTTTATTAACCTTTTGTGGCAAGAGATTTGTAATGAGCACAAGAAGCAACAATAGATGACACCCTTTCCTTATGGAACTTTTCAATTCAAGGGTGGATGAAACTTGCCATTTATAAACAAAAAGGCACTTGTATTTTAAAAAACGTTCCAATCATCTCTCAAAAATTTGGTCCAATTAACATGGCTTCAAGATTGGATAAGATGAATGACCAACTAATTTGATTGTTCTTGTATAATTCCACATTTAGCAAAACAAAATTAGCTCCTATTCTCAATGCAAAATCCCAGGATCAGATTAAGAATGGCATCCGAGACCTTCCTCCCAAAAATAAAATTGTATTCCCTTGAATACATGACTTTAGATAGAAAAAAGTTTATCCTTATAGCTAAGAGCTATGCAAGAATTTTACATGCAAACTATATCATAGTGAGTGGATGTTTTGGTAGGAATAAATGAATCATAGTCGTTTACCTTACAAGAAACCATTGAACCATAGAAATCACTTGCTCATAAGTTGTGAAAAAATTCAAAAGTCTACAAAAAAGTTCATGAACATTCCCTTACAAAATCCATATACTTCTTTCAATAAATAACATATACAATGGAGTGTATGACCTTTGACATCTTTAGAGACTTGTATAGTAGTCTCTCCAAGCAACCATATCTAGTTTTCTTTCAAGATTTCTATTGTTCACTTTGGTCATTTCGAAATGTTCTTGAGCTCCTAAAAAGATATTCTAAAACTTTGTTTGAGCTTTCCAAACTCTCATTTTTCTCTCAATGTCTCATCATCGATTCCAAGACTAGCAAGTTTGCTAGAACATCCTTCCATATTTGGCAACCAAAGATGAAAGGCTATCTTATGAAGAAGAAGCTTTGGCATTCTATTTCCTCATCTCAAAGCAAACAATAAAATGCGTCAAATTTTGATGAAGTTACCACAAGGTCTATAGCTTATGCTTAAGAAACTCAACAAAATCTAGAGTAAAAGGAAAAGGATGAGAAAATGTTGGAAGTCATTGTATCTAGTCTTGTAGATAAACTTGCCCATCATGTGGATGAAGCTTAAAACATAATTGAAGCTTGGCATACATTGGAGACTACAATTGGAACCAAAGGTAGACATTGAATTACAAGTCTTAAAATTGGTATTTATGGTTTAAAAAGTGAAGATGGAGAATCTATAGCAACAACAATTAACAAAATGAAGAGCTTCAAGTCCCAACTATCCAATGTTGGAGAACTAATCAAAGATTCATATGCAATCACTTTAATACTAAAAAGTATGCCATATAATTTTGATGAAAGGGTAATGAACGGAATGAGTACTAAGCCTAGATGTGTGATAAAATCTCTCTTAAAATAGTAGAAAATCATGGGACTTACATGCTATGGTGGAGAGATGGCCTATGCATTCAAATAAAGAAGATGTAACCATGCAAGCATTGCAAAAGAACATCTCACAAGTTAGAGTTTTGCTATCTAAATAATCCTTGCAAGAATTGTGGAAGAATAGGTTGTGGAACAATGTTATGCAAATTTTCAAAGGATTCTCCTACAAATAATTTGGTTGAGAACAAGGAAAAAGAAAAATTATAAGAAACAATACCATATGCTACAACTTCTTATGACTATGCTTTTTTATATCTACTTTGTAATGTTAGAATTAGTTTGTGGTCATCTTCTCAATCTATTTGTATTCATGGACTTGAAGAGGACCATTGATACTTCAAGTTCCATGTGTCTCTCCTATTTATTTATATCTATTTAGTATATCATGGACTTTGAAGAAAAGTTCTAGATGTTTTGAATCCTTCTACTCCTACACATGAAGAGAACCATTGAAATTTCAAGGTTCCAAATGATTTTTTTGTCTTAGCTATCTTTGGCGTGAGTCGCACCTAGCGAACTTGGTCCATTTTGGCCTATGATTTGGGCTAGGGAGATTTGTAATTAGCATAGGAAGCAACAAGAGACAACATCATTTCCTTATAAAACTTTTCAATTCAAGGGCATATGGAACTTGCCCATTTATAAACAAGTAGACACTCATGTTAAAAAATAAAGTTCCAATCATCTCTCAAAACTTTGGTCCAAATCCCATTATTGGGGCAAAAAATGGGCCCACCAACAATGGCTCTATGGCTCTAGCCAACGGGCCTCCTAAACTCACCAAAATAACCCCACAGCCTTGTGGCGAGGAGCGCATGGACACTATGAATTGATTTAACCAAAGAATGCATTTGTAGATACTATTTCTAAAGTGTAGTCCAATGTGTTGCCCTTCCTGACCCGAAGCAATTGGAGTACCCAAACATAATGGTGTCTAGAACCTCATATCACATATAT
Organism: Lygodium microphyllum; assembly: GCF_053477565.2. Taxonomy (NCBI): domain Eukaryota; kingdom Viridiplantae; phylum Streptophyta; class Polypodiopsida; order Schizaeales; family Lygodiaceae; genus Lygodium; species Lygodium microphyllum. The sequence goes on along the minus strand of NC_141161.1, from coordinate 26,367,794 downwards.
AGGGAGCACCCCCCAGTTGATTGATGTGGCTCGACTATGGCTCTCCTACACCCTAGGCAGGATTAGTCCTAGGATGTGTTGTTCTAACATAAAGCATATGCAAAACATAGTTCTCTCTTTTGATATTCATTCTAGGAGGTAATTTCAATCCTCACCAAATCAGAACCCAAAGGAAATGAGCATCTAAACCTATGGCTTAGGAAACCTCACACTTAAGGTGGGTCAAATATTCGCAAACAAGTGCTATGCATCTAGGAGAGAATTCTCATAACACCATGTATAAAATGTAGATGCAAAGTGCATGCCTTTAAGTGTTAAAAAAAGTAAACTTATAGATCAAATAAGCGTGGATCGTGTGCAAACAATTCTTTTTATGGCTTTACTCTAACACAATGCATTGTTGCTAATGCAAAATCGAAGTAATTCGTGCTACTATCATTCTTTAAAAACTTAAAATGAATAAATCCTATATATTAAGATATGCATAAAATCAACATTATAATGATATTATTAACTCCCCACAATCCTTTCCCCTTACCGTTTATGGTTTTGCATTCGTTGGTAGGTGTGAAGAGTATTTTTAACGTGTTTCTTGTATATAAAAAGTGATAAATATGCACTTTAACATAAAAAGGGCGGATAAATTGAGGCTAAACCTTATGCCCTAGCTCCACCATACATTCACAAACATATCCATAATTTTTTGTAAATTTTTCATGTGTAAAATCTATTTTTTCTTATTTCTTAATTTTTATTGATTTATCTTATTATTTATTATTTTATTTTCTAAATTTCAAACATGTAGAGCTTTCATGAACAAAGAACTAGCATTACAACTCATATGACCCCATATGAACATCAAAAGAACCATGAAAAATCATAAAACCCTCAATTTCTCCAAAATCTCATAATGTCCGCATTGTGAGTTTTCTTGGTTTTCATTTTAATTTGGTAAAAAGCAAGAACCAATTGAGAATTTTAGTTTTTCATACACTAGAAATCATATTCAATCATTTGAAACCATTTCACAAATTATGTGCAAAAGATTCATCATAAAATAACAAAATCAAACACTTAGGTGGTTAATTAATACGAAACCACACGTGTTTCAAAGTTGGAAAGCCACTGATGCTCTTCCATAGCCACTGACATATCCCAAACCTTTGATTTATGCTCCATAAAGCTTCAACATCATCACACATCCAAAATCTATTACTTCAACATATCCCTCTCTCTTATAGATTAAGCCATGGGAACAAGGTGCAAAGAGGAGAGAGAAATACAGATTTATCAAGTTTTTATTCAATGTATCATTTTTCTTGATTCCTAAAGTGATTGATGGCAAATAAATTATCTTAGTTTTTATTCAATCCCATTTTGCCAAGAATTGAGGGGGTGCAAAGAAAGGCCCCTACCCCTTCCCCCTAGCTCCCACGTTTCATTTTGGGGGCTTTAAACCCTCTTAAATTTCATTATCTTCGCGTTGATGTTTAATATAAGCCAAAAGAACAATAAAAAGCACATTCTTTTCATCATCCAATGAACCTTGGGGTGTTAACAACAAATAAAATGGAAAATTGGAACTTTGTAATAATCCTTATTAGTTGATTGTTGACTAAGTTGTATTATTCAAAATTGGAGAGCCATTTAATTTAGTTAAAATGTGCCTTTTACATGGAGATGCAATAAATGTGACCAAACTATTCAATGACTAGAATGTAGACTTGCTCAAACAAATTCATTTTGATACAAGTTATACGTATATTATCCATAAAACTAAATAATAGACATTTTTTAATGAACTAGAGACTTCATGAGCTTTTCCATTGTGTTCCAAAAGCTTTTCTACTTTGTAACAGAGAAGGATAAGCAAAATAAAATAGCATTTCCTTTAAGAAAAATTTGGAAGTTTTTTCCCTTACATTGTGTAGAGTGGGGACATGTATAAGTGCATGTAACAACATGGGCACTCTATAGAAATGTAGACAACTACTCGGTTATATGTACTACTAAATGCAGACTATGTAGAAATGATCTCACCTACAAGCTTTGTGGTTCTTTATATAATCTAATTAAACTTTAACTATATACATATATATATAAGTTGAAAAGAGATTTTAAGTTCTAATTTTTGTTTCTCAAACTTTAATTGATCTCACATTATATAAGTTGAAAAGAGATTTTAAGTTCTAATTTTTGTTTCTCAAACTTTAATTGATCTCACATTGTTTGTCACTTGTATATGCAAACACACAAAAGAGCAATGAAGTGAGAGGAAAGAAAAATGAGAATAAGCATGAGCGAGACTTCTTCTCATGTAGGAAGTTTGTCCAAAGCTCTTTGTTTGCATGTTATGTAGAGCACTCTATGTAGAGATTCCTAGGCAAAACATTATGTGTAGTAGATATAGTAGCACATAGAGGTGTGTGTTAAAACTATAGGATTTATGCGCTCCTCTTAAGAGGGGGGGGGGGGGGGGGGTTTCACTCATGAATATATGTGTGTATCATGTGGCTTCAAAATAAAAGATTTTCAAATTACTATTTTTAAATACTTTTTACATACAAAAGGGTATCATATAAAAGGGTTATTTATATATTGAATTGAAAAGAATTCTATTTTATTCAAGGAAAATTCATAGATAAGGATATTTACAAATAGAATGCATGTGATATAGAGGATATATAAATATAGTGAGCCCCTTGAGATGCCCTTTTTCAAGCAATGTTAAACACGCATGCCTTTTTATTTGTTTACAATTATTTTGCATTAATATTTTCTAATGTGTATTCTTTCACAATATTTTTAGTTTTAATTTCAAGTATATAGCAACTTTGTTTTTGTGTGTGGATAGGAAAACCCAAGAAATTGAGTTTTTATTTTGTAAAATTTAATGTTTAATTTCACTACATTTAGTGTTTTAAATAAATGGAGATGCATATGCTAGACTACCTCGTGGTGGATACCATACTAATTTCTGGTGTGATTGATTGCACATTTAGTGTTCATTACAAGTGAATGTGGAGGTGTGCAATGAGGAGCAAACCGTTGTGCTCACTCCATCTATGATGTATATATTATCACAAGCCATAACATGTACTTCCAAGGGATCGAGCCTTATATACACCAATGAGGCATGTGTATTGAAATGGGCCAATATGTAGCCAAAACTACAATTAGATCATGCTACAATGATTAAACTCTTTCGTAAGATCCTAATGGTATATTAATGGAATTACATACTTCCCTTTTATAACAACAATTTGATGGTGCTATAATAATCAAAATCCTTCACAAGCTTCTAATGTTATAATAATAAAACTACACACTTCCCATCAATGGGTTGAATCAGCCTACATTTTTCCAAAATTTGAGAATCATAGCATCATGAATGGGTTGAATCACCCTATGATGAATGGCTTGTGTCACTTTTAGAATTGTGAGCCACAATTTGGCCTACAAGACTACACTTCAAAAGATGGGCTATATATGTAGCCACATCTACAATTACATTGCATTACAATTATCAAACTACACACTTTTTGAGCTCCTAATGGTAATTAAACTACACCTCATAAGCTTCTACACCATACATTTAATAGAGAGAGAGAGAGAGAGAGAGAGAGAGAGAGAGAGAGAGAGAGAGAGAGAGAGAGAGAGAGAGAGAGAGAGAGAGAGAGAGAGAGAGAGAGAGAGAGAGAGAGAGAGAGAGAGAGATTCTTCCTCTCACTTTGATCTCAAGATGAGAGAGAGTGAGTGTGTGTGTGACGCACATTCGATAAGGAGTTGATACAAAAATTGAAATCTCTCTCTCTCTCTCTCTCTCTCTCTCTCTCTCTCTCTCTCTCTCTCTCTCTCTCTCTCTCTCTCTCTCTCTCTCTATGGGGTTTCTTGTAGAAGTCAAACTATAGGAGCATTAAGGGGAAAATAAATTGTTGAATACTTTTCGTAATTATACAGTTAGAAACTATCTACAAAATGCCATGTTCAATATTCTAAAGATACCTCAATTTCCAAACACCACCTCATAACTTTTATTCACAAATTGTAAACTTAGAACTTGAACACTATGGTCCTTCTTTGAAGAGCAAGACCAACAACACCTAAACAATTAAAATCTACTTTAGATTTACGTTTATCCCTTTGACCAAACAAGGAGCATGCGGTGCTTGTGTTCGGGTATGGCACAAGTCGAAGTCGGAGTCCCAGTGGTCATTTTTGAAAGTCCTCTAGGTTTTTTCCATTGAAGGGCTAGTGAACAAGTGCCTCTCTTGTGGAAGGGATTTTTCAAAATTTTGACCTTCGATAGACATGTATTCTAAAATTTGCATTTCTAGCTAATAGAATAGTATTTGAGAAAAAAAAACTATGACATTTATATAAATCATCTTGTTGGTTTTTCATGCCCATTAATTTACCAACATCTAATATTGACATGATATGATGATAGAATATTCAAAACTTAGTTTAACATATGAGTACTTATTTAAGCATTAAATTTTTAATAATGCAAACACCAAAAATAAAATTGCAATGCCATGTTGAGGCTAAAGCTCAATCAATTGAGATAGTGTAGAAAGGCAACAAGATAGCTCTACAATCATCCATAGTCTCGAATGAAATAGCAATACAATCAAAGCACACCATTACTTATACTTTCTTATATCAACTTTGTTGCTACCACATTAACATTGCGATGAGCTTTTAATCCATCCCATGTAGCATATATGGCATCCCAATCAACATCTGTCGGATACTTAGCACCATTGTATGAAAGGAACATGAGTTGATTCAAGCTCTCGAGTGACAATCTATTGCGATCATTGGACTTGATATGATTCATTTTGGAAAAACCTCTCTGACAATCAACCATGCTTGCAACAATGACCAAGCATGCATGCCATAACTTTTTCATCTCTGCAAAGACTTGATCAAACTCAATATTATGCCCACATAATTGCCAAGCAGCATGCATACTTTTCCCTGGACATGTTCTTTTTAACTTCACCATGAAGTCTCCATACTCAAGCTTGCATGCATCAACATCAACAAGTGTCCCAAACTTTTCTAATAAGGCATCTATCTATATTGCACCCATTGTAAAGCATCCACGAACATCATATGGATAATCCTTTGGACTAAATATATTTGCAGCCTTAAACAACTTTATATTAGCAAACTGTGCATATAGTGCAAATATAACCTTTTGTACAAATTGCTTGCCAATTTGAATGCAGTTATCCACCAACTACACACAATTATCCTTAGGTCCCAATTGGTTATTATGAAGATGGTTCATTTCCATAGCTCCTACATTGTTGATTGAAAAGTACACATATCCATCTTTGACCTGCTGATAAAACTTTGTGAGATATTGTGTCCCATGACCAAAGTCCCCGAATAAGAAGCATGCCTCAAGGATATCTATAGTTGCCATAAGCTCAGTTTCTATAGAAGTAATGTCTACTTGCTCAACTTGGGATTTTTTATTCAAAAGATTTAAATAGTGTACCACATCTGCTAACAAATGAAGGAAATTTTGAATCTTAAATGAGGTGAAAAGTGTAAATAACTCTACACTTTCCCTCATCCATATGCGCAATAGAATTGGCATAAGTGTTACAAGCCTTTTCACCACTTGTCCTCTAGAGAGCTAGCGAATCTCATGCACCTTCAAAAGCTCATGAACTGGTAGCTCAAATTCAACAGCTAAATCTTTCAATTCTGCATTCCTCTTATAAGAACTATTGAACCATTTGCAAGACTTTCGAGCTGCTGCTTCTACTACCTCAAAGATAAGTAATGTAGATAATGCATCCTTAGAAGCCAAAGCATCTCTATGTGCTATACAATGGACCCCAACTAAGTGTGGCACCTCTCGAGAAAATCGGTTAACTAGACCATTTTCTTTCCCAACCATTGCACTACATCCATCAGTCGAAAATCCTACAAGCTTTAACTTTGGTAAACCAAAACTTTGTAAGAACTCTGAAAGGCCATCATACAATCCTTGTACTGTTCCATTTTGTGTCTTTAACAATGCAACAAATCTATTGCATACATGTAAATCGCCCTTATCACATAAATATGTGATACATATATTCATGTGGTGATCATTAGACACATCTATGCTTTCATCCACCATTAGTGAATAAAAAGGGCTTTCAATAATCTTTGCCTTTACATTTTCATGCAAGTATTTGCAGCATGCCTCCAAAAACATATGAGTTGAACTTGAAGAAAGATATGATTCATAGCTTGCTTGACTAGGAAGATATGGTGCCCCAAAAAACACTAATTCTTCAACATTCTTCTGAAAGTCAGAAAGTGGTTTATTCCTAATAGCAATGAAGTACATGACTTGGAGTAGCACCTTGATCCATGCAACCCTTTTATCCACCTCTGCTTGATCCATGATCTGCATATGTGTATCAAGGGTTAAAATTTTTCCTTGCTCTTTCTTTGCCCATAAGAACTTTGCTTTCAAATGTTCTTTAGAATTTTCATGCACCTCCAATGATGGTCATTGAAGAACTGTGCTACCAACATTACCAAAAACAACTCTCTCATGCGAGCCATCACCCTCCTCCCCTCATCATTCATGTATGATGGCTCCTGACCTATCATCTACAAGGTAGGCATACCCCCCTGGGGTATGCCTAAGATGGGTCCTCTCCCACCTGCGACCACGCTCCTAGGCATATCCAAAAGACCCTTATACATCTGGTGTACCGACCAGGGTAGTATCTATCAGAGTAGCACCCATAGGGATGCCACCTATACGGACGACTAAGAAAAATCTAGAGTGACTAGAGTAGACGTCCCCACAGGTGTGGCAAATCCTGGAGGTGACGCAACTCCAGCAGAACAACGAGACGGAGACACCGCGTTCGTGCCTCCACAGCAACCACTTGAGCCACGCTCTCTAGAATCACCACGAGAGCGAGAAGTAGCACCTGTATCCTGAGCCAACCATGGGCTCACTGTATCCATATCTATGCAGCACCCTCCTGACCCTGAAGCACTCCCTCCGTCTGGCCCAATTTTGGAGCGTCTCGAAACTAAAGCATTTGATTGCGCCGAAGTAGATCTAATAGAGCGGCTCGATGATGTCGAGACAACTCCTCCTGGTCCGCCATGTCTTTGAATCTCTCCATTTGATTTGGAGTGCGTGAAGATATCCTGCAACCCTTCATCGCTCATCCCTCGACTCATCCTGATGATCTAAGTATCCATAAAGGTCATCTGCACAAACAAAAAATGATGTTAGCATAATCAATTTAAATCATACAAAGCATGGTAATATAAATCTTAAAAAAATGATCTTACTTAAAGTGCATATCTTATGTACCCTTATAAGCAATTAGTCAATGAATTGAGTAAGTGGATGCTCCAAGTATGAAGTATCCTATGGTCCCATGTCAATCTCCTGACACAACTCAGCATAAACTGGAAGGTCGATAGACATGTCACCACAAAAGGATGAGTCCACCTTGTTCTCAAAGAATTCTTGGACTCCTGTATTTCCATCATTGTTACCTGATGCTGGCTCCTCTACATTCTCCAAGCTTCCAGTGGCCTCCACCCCTTGCAATATTGACCCCTCTATTTGCATATTGTCCTCATCTATGCTCGAAACATCGCTTTTGATCATATATTCTCATACTTCGAGGAGCTAAAGGTATAACATACCACCATCGAGGTTGTCGGGGGTTTGGATAGAAGATTACCTATTCACAAACACGTATAAGAGAGATTTAACTATTGTGACATATACCATATCGTAATACAATTAGCAAACAAATGAGTTCATGCACCTATTCACAATGGGCCGGCAGCACAAATGTGTCACACAAATCTGTCCTTTTTTTTTTTGAATCTATTTCGAGAAATCTAGATGGACCTCGTTGAACTTTTGCTCAAGCTCCTTCAAGTGCCACTTTGAACCATTGCATATCAAATAGTATCATGGAGAAGCTACGGTAATCCACCGTAACAATACTTTGCAAGTTTCCAAAATACTCCATCTCATCTATAATCGTGTTTGGATCCGTTACTCGTCGTCGGCTCTCTTGCTTGAACCTTGCCATGATGCCACTGTCTGTTGTGGAGCGAATTTTATCAATACGCTCCGCGCGGAAATGCCATCCGCGCGACCACACTGCACTATATATTTTGTAATGTACATTGAAACACTCAATTAGTTGTCGCATATAAAATATAGATACGACAAACCCTAAACACATCATCACCTTTGGACTACATCCCCTTGAGAATTTCCACTCCTCGGTTGAGACCTCCGCCCCTTCGCGAGACACTACCGTCAAAGCTCCATGCAACCATCGTGTTGACATAAACCACAGCATCTCCTCCATGCCCTTGGGATATCGAATCGGTTGATGGCGCATACTACGTCGTAATTCAGATCGCGCTTTCTCTCGATCTTGCCTAGCTTGCTGGTACCTGGTGAGCCACGTCTCCATAGAGGTATGGTGCAACATACAAAAGTGATTCACTTCTCCTCTATTGCATCATCCATTCTTTTTTCTATCCCATTTTCAACCACCACATCTCCAGTCAGTCTATCATCATCCTTCAGCGACCATAGCATACTGTTGTCTAGATCCACCGTTGGTAGCCATTGTGAAATATGCACTAGCATCTCAGACACCAACCACCCTTCAGCCATGCTACCTTCTGGCCAATCTCATTGTCGCACAAAGCCTTTCAAGGTTTTCATGAAGTGCTCCAAGAAGAACATCCATCGCGTATGGATAGGTCCAGCAATCTCCACTTTATCTACAAGATGCACAAGAAGGTGGATTTGTATTGTGAGCATGCTGGTAGGCAGGTATTTCTCAAAGAGACAGACGGTCTCCATTGCTCCCTGCCTTGCGGATTCAATAGAGGACGTCTTAATCTCCTTCTATGAGATTCATTGCACTAAAGTCGACAACCTGTAAATGGCTCTGCATATTTCTGGAGTAAGATATCCTGCAATCACAATTGGTAGTACAAACTGCCAAAAATGAGAAAGCATTATGAACAATGACTACACTCCAAATAGCAAAATGCGCAGACCACTTATAATCCATTCGTAGTACAAACCTGACATATCTTATGCCAATCATGGGATTTTAGCCATGATACTTGGTCGTCTTTAGAAAACGCAGACCTGAGAGAACGCATCATACCTGTCGGAGTGCAAATAGACTTGACTATTTGCTTCACAATGCGCTCTTCTTTAGTGGACAAAACCCAAGGAGCGTGAGATAGCTGCACGCGACCATCAGCACTCGATTGCAGCCAAAGCGCCTCCATCTTGCTTACCTCCTTCAAATCCATTCGTGTCCCTATAGTGTCTCTCTTTCCTGTGATGTGGTCCCATAGCAAGCTGCCCACATTCTTGAAAATATGCATGGGATCCAACAAGTGGTTGATCTGTAAGTGGGTCCAATATGGCAACTCGTAGAAAATTGAGAACCGTCACATTCCATTTGGATGTGATTCCGCGTGGACCATTTTCAGTTCGTACTAGCTTTGGACATTCATACGTGTTGGAGGCTGTCCAAGAAAGCCTTCCTTGAGTTCATGACCCTTTGGCAAGAAAGCGGCGTGTCGTTGATATACCATCTTCTTCATGGTTCGTGACCTTCGAGGGTCTAATTGTGGCCCGCACAATGGATATACATGATAACATGAGGTAACCAGACCTGTCCCAACACCTCTATCTAATGACTACAAACTTGAACGAGCTATGATAGATATTACCAACAAGAACGGGAGTCTATTTACGTGAGCACTCTTCGAATCCCGGAAAGTCATGCATGGTCTACATGAGAATGGCTCGAATATTGGCGGACCATCGATCATCACGCTTGCTCATATCTTACACGGTGAACCTCTCCTCCCATAAAATCTTAAGCTCATCGACTAATGGATGAAAATACACATCCATATTTTTGACTTTGTAGCGGCCGGGGACGAGTAAGCTAAGGATGAGATGTTCTTTCTTCGTAGAAAGCCATGGAGGGATATTGTAGTTAACAAGGACTATAGGCCACACCTTGTAAGAAGATGATCTCGCAGAGACCGAATGGATTCATGCCATCCATTGCAAGACCGAGTCGAAGATTCCTTGGCTCTTGGGCAAAGCTTGGGAAGGTAGAGTCAATGTGGCTCCATGCACGTGAATCTGCTGATATTCGTTAAACTCCATCTGTGGACCTATTTTGCGCATGCCACATTGTCAAGCTCGCCATGTTGGACGCACGAAACATGTGGTTTATGCGAGGGATAAGTGAAAAGTGTCTAAGAACTTTTTGAGGAATGGTTTACCCTTGCAAGTCCTATCGATACCTATGAGAACCAGACTTTGGACATGTCTCCATAGTCTCATATTCTCCTCGAAACAGTATGCAATCGTTGATACATGCATGGATGTTGTTGTAGTCCATGCTAAGCTTTCGTAAAACATGTCGTGTATCGTCATGAGACTCAGGTATGGTATTTGTAAGTGGTAATATATGATACTTCAATAATTTGAAAAAAAATCATAAAACATCTTTAAAAAGCACAAATGTTTTTAATGATAGTGCCGAAAAGAAATCAACGAAGCGTATGTACAAGGTACCTGATTAACTCAATCACACTCGCATCGCTCCACCCGTATTTTGCTTGCACACTTAAGAGTGCAAGCAGTGTCTTTAGGCGAGATACTCGGCACCCATCATATAATGATATGGATGCTTCCTCTCTAAGCGGATCAGAAGTCTCGACATCCATGGGAATCAATGCATCTATCATTGCCTCCATCTCAGGCTCCAAGATTGTAGGTAAGTCTTGAAGGCTATCTGTCTCCTCTGGTATTGACGGTATAGATTGGGTAGTACCTTCCAAGTGGTGGATTGGCTCATGCACTCTATCCATCGCACGCCCATGAACTCTTCTAATTGGCCACAAAGTGTGCACTCCTCCTTGGGACGAGATGTCACCTCCTTGGATAGAAAATTTGCAACCACACCCAAAATTTTCATATATGGCATTCAATTAGCTTGCATCATCAATGAATGATTGATATTAACTTTTCTTACCATTTGCTAAAAATCCAAGATCGCCTGATCAATGATCTCAGATTGAAACTCACCGAAGCGTCGTACTATTCTAAAGACAATCGACTTTTTCGTCTAATTGCCAGTTTACATTGAGAGCAAGGGCACGGGACACGCTGATTAAGATACATCTCGCCATCTTGAACATCAAGACTTTCATCATTTTCCATTTTGTCTATGTTACGACAAACAATTTGTTTTTGTTATCATTCTTTTTTTCTTTCTTAAATTGTTTGAGAAAGGATTTCTCATGATGGACTAGCAAAAATTAACATATGTAAAGTCTTCACCCACCCACCCATAAATTAACATATGGCGGAGTGTTTTCCGTCTCGTGGTGCTGCAATGGGACCTCACCGGATCTCGCCATCACTCTCTCTTTATTTTTTATCCATTCATTATCTCATCTCCTTCCATCTCTCTCTTTTTCTCTTTCTTTACTATGTTGTATGTTTATTCCCTCTCTCTCATTCCTTTTTCCTTTTTCTCGTCCTGTTCCTCTCTCATTTTCTTTAATAAAACATATCTCTATCACTACTACTACTACTACTACTACTACAAACAAGAAAAGAAAAGAAAAACTACTATTACTACCACTACAACAACAACAACAACAAACAAGAAAACTAGACAACAATAAACAAGAAAACAAAAAAAAACTATTACTACTACTACAACAATAATAACAACAAACAAGAAAACCACCACTACTACTACAACCACGATTACAACTACGACCACAACTATAACCACAACTATGACTACGACTACAACTATGATCACGACCATGACTACGACTATGACGACGACGACGACCATGACCACGACCAGGACCACGACTATGACTATGACTATGACGATGACGATGACGACGATGAGGACCACTACCACTACCACTACCACTATAATAAACAAGAAAAGAAGAAAAAACTACTACGACAACAACACCAAATAAGAAAACTAGACAACAATAAACAAGAAAATAAAAAAAACTATTACTGCTACAACAACGACAACAACAATAACAACAAACAAGAAAACCACCACTATTACTACACCCACGACTACGACTACAACCACGACTATGACTACGACCATGACCACGACTATGTCTACGACCACGACTACCACTACCACTACGGCTACCACTACCACTACCATTACCACTATCACTACCACTACCACTATAATAAATAAGAAAAGAAGAAAAAACAACAACAACAACAACAATAACAACAACTACTGCTACTACTACTACAATAATAATAAATAAGAAAAGAAGAAAAAACTACTACTACTACTACTACTACTACAAAAAACAAGAAAATTAAACAACAATAAACAAGAAAAGAAAAAAAACTACTACTACTATTACAACAACAACAAACAAGAAAAGAACAGCCTCTTCCTCCTCTCATTTCCTCTCTCTTCCTCACTCTCTCCCTCTCTTTCTCTCTTTCCCTATTATGTTTAATGTTTTTCCTCTCTTCCTCTCCCTCTCTCTTTCCCTATTATGTTTAATGTTTCCCTCTCTTTCCTCTCCCTCTTCCTCTCCCTCTCTCATTTCCTCTCCCTCTCTTTCTCTCTTTCCCTATTATGTTTAATGTTTTTTCTCTTATCTCCTCTCCCTCTCTCATTTCCTTTTCTCTCTTCCTCTCCCTCTCCCTCCCTCTCCCTTTCCCTCTCTTTCTCTTTTTCCCTATTATGTTTAATGTTTTTTCACACTCTCTCTCTTTCCTCTCCCTCCCTCTCCTTCTTCCTCTCCCTCTCTCACCCTCTCGCTCTCTTTCTCTCTTTTTCTATTATGTTTAATGTTTTTTCTCTCTTTCCCTATTATGTTTAATGTTTCCCTCTCTTTCCTCTCCCTCCCTCTCCCTCTTCCTCTCTCATTTCCTCTCCCTCTCTTTCTCTCTTTTCCTATTATGTTTAATGTTTTTTCTCTCTTCCTCTCCCTCTCTCATTTCCTTTTCTCTCTTCCTCTCCCTTCCTCATTTCCTATTCCTCCCTCTCCCTCTCCCTCTCCCTCTCTTTCTCCCTTTCCCTATTATGTTTAAAGTTTTTTCTATTTTCCTCTCCCTCTCTCATTTCTTTTTCTCTCTTCCTCTCCCTCCCTCTCCCTCTCCCTCTCTTTCTCTCTTTCCCTATTATGTTTAATGTTTCCCTCTCTTATTCTCCCTCTCATTTCCTCTCCCTCCCTCTCCCTCTCTTTCTCTCTCATTTCCTCTCCCTTTCTCAATACACATGAATTTTAACAAAAACAAGTAAAAAAGAAAGAGAAAACACAAAAACAATGCACTCACCGCAAAGGCTCGAAGAAGGGTTCGGTAGCTCCTCTTCGCCCTCGGTACACTTTCTCCTCTTCTTTGTGAACGGCGGCGGCGGTGGTGAGAAGCTTTTCTTCTCCCTCTTTCTCTCTTTCTCTCCCTCTCCTTCTCAAATCAAGATGTTCGCTCTCCCTTTCGCTCTCTCTTTTGTGTATGCGCACAAAATAACGCGTTCGGATTTCGGCCGGCGTTTTTTTCGTCTGAGTACCGTCGCTATTTGCATCGCTATATGTGCCGCTATTAGTGTCGCATTTAATAGCGACACCGCTATTTTGCGTCGCAAAGCCCCGTCGCTATACCTCCATATCCTTGTAATGCTTGAAATACATGCCTTATTTTTCAACTAGCTTTAATCAAATCTACCTTAACCTTGTTTAAATATTTAGCCTTGAATGAATTTGTTGAAGTTTGATGACTCACCATTGAATTCTAAATGACCTAGAATATAGACAACTTTCACCTTGGATCTACAATGGACTAAGTTTGCACTCTTCAACTTCTCCAGCAAACTTCAAGGATGCTCCACTAAACCTTTTCAAACCACATCAAATCCATAGGGATTAGTTAAGAACCATTAACAATGTTAGATTTCTCCATGAATTCATATAAGCATTGCACATACAACCAGAACTTGGGGTTCATCAGAATCCCCTTACACTTGTCTTACTCTTTACTGTGAAACGAAAAACTCATACTGCTAAAGCTGATGATTGATGATTGATAGTTACCAATGAATTGTGACGTTGATGCCGTCCAACTTGTTGGACACCCTCATTATAACGTGGTCTCATGTCCGGACGTACATATTGGGCCCGAAAAACTGCCCATTCATGCTCACCAACTGCTTTGTATGGCATAGTCGAGTTACATTGTCATACTTTATGTGCAATCATATTTTCCATTAGTCAAGAACAAAAGCATGTTTCAGTTGGTTAACTTATGGAAGATAGTGGATTGACGTGCCACTTCATTAACTGGTCAATTAATGATATTATTCCTTGAGGGCTTGATGGTGCAGCTACTCTCTCTGTGTGTATCTTCACGTACTCTTACAGCTAGACATAGAGAAAGGCCATAATCGATCCATTCTCACCTTCAAGTGCAAATAATGTGTCATGGTTCCATGATCCATCCTTGGTTGTTGACAACGGACTTCGTACAAGCATTCAAACCAACTAGTTGATTCTATCATTCAGAACTAATTCATGAAGCTACTATAGTTTATATTCTTTCACTCTTTTTGGACATCTACTAAATCACTAATGCCAATAGATCAAGTGAATACATTTTAAAAGGCAAGCTATTGAGGAGTTGATTACATTCAGGGTAGATAGTCTATCAATTTACAAGGCTAGTGAAAGAAGATCTAGAGGGTGCTATGATCTATCTCAAAACATTGAGTGACTAGGAGAATCGGCATACTGAAGAAGATATCATTAACAATTCAACTTGCTTCTACTTCTTTTGCATTATCATCTTCTTATGAGCAAAATATTAAAGCCCATGTAATGATGGTGTGACCCCTGCAACTCTGGAAGTAGACCAGATCGGTGGATCCGAGCTAGACAAAGGGGAAGATAGGGTAGGTGGCCTATTCTAGACAAGGGAGGAACTTCCGAGGTGTTGTTGTGAGCGTGGTTTATTCCAGATCAACAGTGGCCTATTGCCTCATTGTCTATGTACCCTTACAGGCTTAGGCTCAATATATTAAAAATACATGTTAACCAACACTGCTCCATACCTAGCAAATTGCAATGGATTATAATGGCCCTTGAAGACTCGATAGACCGATCACAACTCATAGCAATAGGAGCTTGGAAGGTGGAGGCACGAGTCACAATGCAATCTGCAAGTCCGAGTCGCCTCAACTTTGAAGCCAGTCTCACTGTCACTGTGAATGTTTTAGAACCCTTTAGGTTTAAAGTTTAGGGCTTTGAAAATTTAGCCTTAGAAGTTAGCGGCCCGCAAGGAAGTATACCCTAGGGCCTAGGGCCTAAGGCCTAAATACATATAAATATATTAATATATTAAATTTTAAGACAAAAAACTACCCTTCTATAGCAAGGCTTGTAAAATCATGCCCTTTTCTAAGAAGGGCAATTTTTTTTCCTTGCCCTTTGATAACAAGGTCTTAAAAATAATTGCCTTCTCTTGAAGGTCAAAATGCCTCTAGAAGGGCTCTGCAACCCTTAAAAAAAACCCTGGGCACGACTAATAAAAGATCGCACCATAACCTTAGAGATATTGATGATTGATTCATGTTCAAGGTATTGCTATATGGAGTGCATTAGAGAGATACGTAGAGTTGGGGTTGCTAGGAGTGAGTGTTTTCGACAAGTGACTATGGATGTTTGTGCGGACATGTCGACATGGCTCTCACCCTGGGGCAGTTGCCAATCAAAACAGTGGACAAGATTTGCGATAGTGAGCTCAAGGGTCGGCAGGGCAAGAGGGACGCCTGGACAGCTCCTCCTTCCCGAACCAAAAGGGATCCATGAGAACTCATCGACATGTTGACTACGCAACTCTTGATGCCCGGCTTGTTTGAGAAACCTCTCTGGCCAAAATCTCTCAGGGTCCTCCCACGTGGCAGGGTCCCTCCCAATCACCCATGCATTCACCAACAGCCTTGTCCCCTTCGGAAGATTGTATCCCATCACTGCGCAAGGCTCCCTGGACATGTGTGGAAGCAGAAGACTCACAGGCGCATGTAGGCGCAAGGTTTCCTTCACAATGGCAGCTACATAAGGTAGCTTCGTCATGTCGGAGTCTTGGACCATCCTCTCCAGTCCCACGAGATTCTCTAGCTCAACTTGTAGCTTCTTTAGGATTAATGGGTGGTTGAAGAGCTCCGCCATGGTCCAGTCCAGTGTTACAGCGGTAGTGTCGATTCCGGCTCCGATTAGGTCCTACAAAAACCAAAAAAAGTTCTCAACTCTCTCCCCCTTCTCCAATGATCACGAAAAACATTTTTCTCAGAAATACAAAAATCTCTAAGTGAAAATTTTGCTTGCAAGGGGTTTTTAATCAAATTATATATTTATTACCATCTTTATAACTAAAAGTTTTCAAAAGTTTGAGGCTTTTAACCTTCTTCTTTCAATTTTGAAAGTTTTTCTTTAAATTTTGCAATTCACTTTACACTAAACCTCGACTTTTGGTAAACACTGCCTCCTCTCTCTCTCTCTCTCTCTCTCTCTCTCTCTCTCTCTCTCTCCATCAATATCATGTGACATTTCGTACCATTATCTGCGCCTTAATGCCCACCCGGCTAAAGGAGGGGTTCAAGAGAAGTTCATCAAGAATATCGTTTGGGAGGTTCTTCTTCCCATGCAGTATATTGAGCTGATGCTGCTTCTCGCGTTCCGTTATCAAGGTTTCCCAAAGGGTGTCGAACCCCGCGTGCAGCTCGTCTATGGTCCTCCTGACACCGCGGTCGAGGAACCCCAGCCACGGTATGAAGTCGCCCAGCACAGGCACCTGGAACAGCGCCCCGGCCCTATGCACCATCTCCCTCAAGGAGCAGCCAGCGCTCGCCTCGTCGGGCGCGCGGCGGCCGAAGACAATGCGGAACATGAGATCCTGCACCATGTTGTACATGGCGCGTGTGAGATCGACGTCGGCCACGATCGCAGCGGGGTCGGCAGCCAAGGAGTGGACGAGGCGGGCCACCTCCTCCCCCATCAGAGGCTTCGTCTTCTGGACTCTCCGCGCGCTGAAGAGCTGGAGGGTGGCGACCTTCCGGACGTGGTGCCAGTGGGGCCCGTACTGTGCTAGCACGAGGGAGTGGGACTGTCCGTACAGGAGGCGGTCCGCAAACATGGAGGGCGGCCGGCTGGCGAAGACCTTGTCGTGCGTCTGCAGAAACTCCCTGGCGACCCGGGCGCTGGAGGCCACCACGGTGGGCGTGGACCCCAGGCGCAGGCCCATGAGAGGTTCGTACCTCTCCGCCAACCTTGCGAGCCGCAAGTGTGGCAGATCGCCGCTGAGCTGCAGCAGGTTTCCCAGCACGAGCAAGGGCCAGGGCCCCGGAGGAAGCTTATACCGATGGTGCCGCCGTCTCGTGCAGTTACTGTATATCATGTTGATGCTTAAGTAGCTGGCCCATACTATTGTAATCAGTAGCGCACAAAGGGCGCTAGGTGTAAGGCGCTGCCAGCCGATGCTCAGAGCTTCCAAAATCTGCATTTTGATCCCTTTGCTCCTGCCTGTTACGAGTGAGACCATCTCACCTGACCACGGAACCAGATTATCACATATGAGCAGCGCTACGAAAGACGTATAGCTCTGGACCTCTTTGATTTGTTACCGTCCTCGTTTCTCCACCATACATATCGCTTTCGGAAACAGATATTATCTGTTTCCCATTTTTCAAACCCAGAATTTTTAAAAGAAGTTTGAGATATATGTAACATGTATCGGATATCTTCCCCATATTTCAATTGCAGGTACAGTGAAATATATTATTAATAATGTGGTACATTCAAAAGTAAAGAGCGTAAAGACAACATGAGAGTGGATGCAGCATGGATAGGCCATAGTCCATGGTTTCTTCAAAAAAAGCTTATAGATCCAATGATTGGATTTGGGGCAAGACCAGTTTGGCTACAAGGTCATATTTCATAGCATTACGAAGCCGAGAACTAGTGAGGGATGGACTTCTCTTGAAAGCTACATCATATTAACTTGAGTGCAAATGGGTTGGCTGCACTAATCAACTTCCAGCTCGCTTAGTTGAGAGTCCCCTTGTCACCAGAGAAAGCCACTGTGAAGCCAAATGAGGACTTGAGGTTTGCTCTATCTGGTCATTTCTTGAGCATTCTCCAAAGAGGGGAGATGTGCATGTAGTCCTAGAACAAGTGCTTGTTAGTTTCTTCATTTCTGCCATAGAATGGGTGGCTCGGGCTATATTTCAAGCCCCATCGCCTATGTGGTGATGGGGCCACATATGTGATGGGACCCTCCAACTACCGTTTGCTCACGAGATGTTGGGGATGTCGTCGGAGAGCTTAGCCACCATCGTGGTGTGGGGCAGCATTCAATGCAAGACCAGTGATAATCGAATCTCCATCTCTTGCCAACCTCATCCCTCCCCCGTCTCTCTCTCTCTCTCTCTCTCTGTGCCGAACCCCCCAAGCAGCTGTAGCAAGCCAACTGCTATTTGTTTTCAGAAAAGGAGAAGCAGTAGATTTGTGAGTTGGAATGGACCTGGCATGAGGATGCAATGCTATATTTCAAGCAAGCCCCCTCCCCCCCTTTCTCTCTCCCCCGTGATCTTCATCCTAGAGTTTTTGCAGGTAGGAGAGTTCAAAGGAGATACTATTGTAGAGAAGAGGGAGACTGCAACTTGAAAGTGTTTCGCAGGTGGGCAGAGTTTTTGTACTGTGATTGACCCATCAGTCCACCAGAGCTCACAAATGTTTGGCACGTTGAATATAGTCAAAGACTCTTGTACTAGAGCTAGTCTTCTCTCTGATGATCCACTCCTGATCTTACTCGGGGAAGTTACTATATGTATATCCTCTTGTACTAGAGCTAGTCTTCTCTCTGATACTGCACTCCTGATCTTACTCGAGGAAGTTACTATATGTATATCCTCTATATCACGTGAATTCAATGTCTATTTCTAAATATCCTTATCTATGAATTTTTCCTAAATAAAATATAACCCTTTTCTATTCAATCTCTAAATAATCCCCTTATATAACACCCTTTTGTATGTAAAAAATGTATAAAAATGGTATTTTAAAAATACATTATTTTGAACCCACATGATGCACACATATATTTATGAGTAACATACTCGAGTGATCTTATCCTTCATAAACTTAGTCGAAGGAGGGCTCAAAATACAAAGCTCCTCCTGATCTCAGTGGGTTCCGCCTATGATTCCTCTACTCCTAGAATGCATTGCTACATGATGAGACCCTTGGTGCCCTTTTTAAATATTCTACTACACCTTGGGTCTACGTGGCAGGCTTCTCCTTGAATTTTTTTTCCCATGATTGTGTAATCAAAGAGATGAATGAATTGAAAGGTTAACTAGAGGAGGTGGCCATCGATTACAACATCAAAAAATGGCATGGAGCAACACTACCCATTCATAGGCCATAGATCAAGAGTCTTAGTGTCTGCAAAATATCAAAGATGGTAGCATAGGTTGCATTGATTTATATGGAAGCATGAAGGTACCTCTCTCTCTCTCAACTGAACCCTGAGGGCTATATTTCAAGTTTGCTTATAGTTATTATTGGCAATACCTTTGGTCTTCCATAAGACACAAATAATATTCTTATATGCCAAGTTGATGTTGTTAAAACTATTTCTACATTGTGGTTTGATGCTGTTGATAGTATTCTATTGAGTGATAGGTATGTCAACACTAGCTTGACGCTTTGTATTGATCTTTTACTACACCATCCTAATTGTGCTCTTGTGTTTTTGCAGTGTGCACTCACTCAACATATTTGATGTTGCCATATTTTTTGTAAAGTTCTTTAGGATTGTGCTCATTTGGCTTAACACAGACATCCCTCTCTTTTTGTATCTCTTGTTGAATTGGCCTTGGTGATGTGTTACATGTAAAGAAAAATACATTTGAAGATTTATTATCAAGGAAGTCATTGGTCCATAGCGAAAATATCATTGGGCATGGCTCTTATACTATCTCATCTATGAAAATGTAAAACTTTTTGTGGAAATATATTCAAATGTTCATTATGTCTATACTTTGAGTACCAAGGCGAGCTACACATCATTACTCATTTTGAATTTGTCATTATTTTAATAATTATTCTAACGCAATCTATACAATGTGTACTTAAGTGTAACTTTGCACAAAAAAGGTTAATTTTAGCAATTCAATCTATAAATACTGAAATTATTCAACAAGAGTTAGGTTTTTTCATCCTTTGGTTGAAAAACTACTATGAAATTATATTTCAAAATGCCAAAAGTTCAGTAATGCCACAAGTACCCATTCGTGCTTCATTCTTGCAATGGGAGAAGTTAGTGGATACCTCTTCAAAAAATGAGATCATGAGAATAGCTTATATTCCCATGGATTGCATTGCTGATTTTATCAAGGGCAAAAATAAGAGATTTGATGCCCCCACAAACTTTTGTGCAGTGGATAGAAAAACACAATAAAGGATCGTTGAAAAAACCAAAGCATGATAGCTTTAGGGAGCTAAAACCATAAGAAAATTTACTTTCATATGACATCACGTTAAAAAAGCGTTATTGTAGGTATTGAGAGCGGAATTTAGGTCCCGAAAAGTGCTTAAAAATAGCTAAAAATTATGAATATCAAGGGAAAAATATTCACCGTCAAAGGCGGCGGCTCGATCTAGGACGATTTTAAGCGCCAAAGTGCTTTAAAGGTGCCCGAGCGACACTTGTTGATTTTTCATAATTTTTTAGACAGTCATGCGGGTTGACACGAGCTACTGGCCAATGCGGGATGCTAAATTGGACGCCCAGGATTTTTCAGAGCTCGATTCCGAGTCCGGACAGGAAAATGGCCAAGAAACCGGTCAAGATACGAAGAGGTGGACTTATTTTTTGCCAAAGTGGGCATGACCCTTGGGAGCCCAAGAATTTTATGCCACATGAAAAGTTAGCAACAAATCGTGGAGAGAGAGAGAGGAGAGAAGGCGCCATCAGATCACGCCCGATTTTTGCACCATGATGATGGGGAAGCCATCTCCTGCATGTGAGCAACCCCCCCAACCGACATTGGGCATTGATTCCCCTCTGAACCCTGACTCTATCGCCGCCCTTTGCTCGCGCAATGATGCCCTCTTTGAAGATCTCTGATTTCAGTCTTTCTCTCTCCTCCCTCTCTCTCTTCTAAGGGGGAATTCATGTGGGAAGAAGAAGGAAGAAGAAAGAATGATGGAGGCTTGTCCGGCATGGATCGGATTGCTCCACGGGCTGGAAATGGTGATTGGTGATTGTGTTGGACATGAAGTGCTGCTGATTTTCAGATTTGCAGCCATGGACATGAAACCCGAAACACACAAATAAGCTGTAATTCAAAATTTTCAAAGGAAATTTGAGATTTCATGGCTTTTGATTGATAAAATGTTGTTCATGTGGGCTAAAAATTATTTGTGTTGCTGTTTTCCATGAGTTCTTGTTGGTCATAATCAGATAATCAGAAAAATATGCATCTTGTGGTTCAAAATAATACATTAAAACACGTAAAATATGGAAAATCAAGGGAAAATGATGGTTTTGGGCATAAAAATAGGAAAATGAATAGGAACACCAACTAAACTTTCAATTTTGCTGCAAGAAGGAACTAAGGGCCACAGCCCATAACCTATTTTGAATTTTCAGTAATAAAATAATGCAGAAAATAAGGAAAAATACAAGGAAAATAGAGAAAAATCACTAAAAATAGGAGAAAATTGCATTTTGGGTGCGAAAAATTAATGATAAATAAGAGCAATGTTTGTGAATGTTTGTGGGGACTGAAGCATGAGGATTTGCCTCAGTTCAACCCCACCTTCTTGTTCTAGTGTGTCTTTTTCCGCTTTCTACACATAAGATGATGTCACAATACCCTATAAACCTATCCAATGGTGCAATATTTAAACGGGGAAGGGTAGAGAAGGTGAAATATATCTAAATGCCATGTGAGATGATGGAAAAGTTACTGATTTCTATGCATAGCATTTAGGACGGATAATAATTATAAAATAAGAGCCTAGTAGCACGAGGGTTTCCTTGGTGCTAGGTTTGTGCAACGCCACATAAGAACGGTAGTTGAAAATCATTGAAAAAATATTTTCCACATGTGCACAATGTTAATTTCATAATTTTTTGAGCACTTGGCATCCACACTATGCATAAATCATGGAAATATTTAAAGGTATCAGAAATCCTGGATGCACAGCAATTATTTTCATTAGGGCATTGACCTACGTTGAGTGAGAGACAGGATACCCTAAGCCATAGGCTAGTCGTGGGGTCTAGGGGAAAGAGAAGTAAGGACAATGGTACATTCCTGTATACGATTAAATGGTACATTGAGTGGATTTTTGTGCGAAACGTTTATATGTTGAGCGACGCATCGAGGGGCCAATCCCCAAGGTGTAGGAGAGTTGCAGAGGGTTGACGGCATTCAGCCATAGGAGGAACCCCATGTGTATATGATTCGAGCCTTTTGGCTATGTGAAAGGGACTCCCTCTGAGGAGTAATATTGGGTTAGGATCAGTTGGACTACAACGTATTACAAACGCAATGTTTAGGAAGGCAGATATTTTGATAGACGCTCCTGGCCGCGAGGCCGAGGGGTTGTCTTGCGCGTAGTGACGAGGCCCGGCTAGTGCATGAGCCAGTGCCGGCCCGTTTTTAGGTCTGTCAGTGGTGCGTCTGCCGGGAGCTGCTTAAAAGTGGCGGTCCTCGAATCCTGGTTTTCTAGGGACCAACTAGCAGTTTATGTCAAAGGATACTGAGATTGATCCGTTATTTATTGATAAGCATCGTCTAGCAGAAATCCAAAAGCAAGAAAGAGACGAAAGAGCTAGGTGACGTGCTGAAATTTTTAGGAGATATTCCCCTAAGCATAGCGGTGCTGAACCCTTACGAGGGAGTGGATCTAGTGGTCTTGGGGCCACAAGCAGCAAGTTAGGAGAAGGTGGAAGCTCTAGTGCTCCCCTTCCTGCCATAAGCCAGTCCACGTCAATTGCGGGAGGTGTAACCCCACCGTCCCCTATTCCTAGTGCAAATCCAATCTGCATCATGGCGCAGCCTATTGCAATTCCAGCAGGAACGACGGATTTACCGGCTCTAGCTAACCCGCTACCCCTTTTTAATGGGCTAGTTGAGGAAGATGCGGAACTCCACATTAGGGAGTTTCAAAAGCTGATGTTCAACTGCCGCATTCAAGAAGAAGGACATTTAATGATGTTCTTCAATATGACTCTCAAAGGAAGAGCCGCTATATGGTATCATGGTTTAGAAGCCGGAACCATATTGAATATTGATGCATTTTATGGAGCTTTTCGAAGGGAGTTTGCCCTCGAAAGGGGTGGGCAATATTGGTTGCGTGTACTCAACGTGACCCACCAAGAACCACACGAGGATATTCGTGCTTATGCGAAGAAAATAAAAGAGGTTTTTCGTAAGTTGGACACCTCTATTCCTATCCCCGTAGCTGCCCAATTGCAATATTTCCTACATGGTTTGGACTTTAATATCCAATTGCAGTTGAGTAGTGTCCCCTTGGGGGATATAGATACTGCCATTACACAAGCACAAGAGGTGGAATCCCGACTACAAGCAGCCTATGCTTCTCGAGGCAATTCGAATATGGGTTTAGTATTGGAAAACAATATGGTAATGGCCAATGGCAGTAGTGGCCAAGGGATAGCAATGGCTAACCCTAATGGGAGAGGGAACATGATGCAGAATGTCCCTTTATTACCAGCTCCCCCTAGCATGTCAATGCCTACGGGCAGTCAAGTGATTTCAAGTGGTGGAGGCCAGGCGGTCAATTCTAACACCATGCCTGTGGTTCAACAACCTGTGCCTAATCGAATTGTTAGGCCGATGGAACGACATGGTAATGACCAAGGCTATGAGTCGAGTTCTTCCAATGTTCTTGGCGAGGTTAAGGACATGATGAAGCATTATACTGACATGATTACAGAGCAGTATCGACAAATAGCCGTTGATGTCAACTTCCTTAAAAAACAACAAAATTTGATAGGAAGTAGATACCCAGAGGAGGGTGCATCTTCGAGGTTTAGTTGCAAATGGTGTGGAGGGCAGCACTATCCAAGAAATTGCCCAAATGTTAAGTGCGACATTTGTGGGAAATCTGGCCATTTAGCAGCTACTTGCTGGAGTAAGATCAGTTCCCTCCAGCGAGGAAGTCGGCAACCAGGGCCTGTTAATCATCGTGCCCAAGGAAATTATTCCCAGCGAGAGGACGGGCCTAAACAAATACTTCAACGACCAAAGACTATAGTGGAGGAGCTACCAAGTGGTAGTGGGGTTAGTTTGATTGAGGCTGTACGCGTTAACGATGCTGAAACCTCTAATCTACGTGCTGTTCTTACAAGAGGTCAAAAGGGTAGAGAAGCCGACAAGGATAAGCCTGTCGACGAAAACCCTAAACAAGGCGACAAAGGAACGCAAGTTTTGGATCCTTCCATGGAAGGGGGACCTTTGAAGCCCGTGGAGAGTAAAGCCGATGTTAAGAAGGATAAACCACAAAAGAAGAAGATGAAAGTTAAAAAAGAGGCAATAAAGCCGGTTCAGCGACCTAAAGAGCATATGGCTTGGCGTGAAAAGCGAGCTCTATCAAACTATCATGAATTCGATTTGGCGAGCTCTCTTTGCGAAGTCAAGCCGGATGTGAATCTTTTACAGCTTATTAAGCTTTCCCCAGGAGTACGCAAGGAATTTAGAAAGATCCTACGTACCGGTTATATCGTAGAACCTTTGGGTATTGCGCGAGTTGGTGATGATTGGTTCGAGCATGCTGAGAAGCATTGCCCAAGGGTTGCAGCCTATGTCGATGGGATATTAGTAGATTATGCCATTGTCGACATGAGATCATCTGTTAACATTATGAGTTCTGAACTGATGGAACGGTTGGGTCTTGCGATCCAGAAAGATACCTCCACAATTCTCAGAATGGCAGATGATAGTTTGAGACAGTCGGAAGGCTGCATTACTAAGGTCCATGTCACTGTTGCCAATGTAGAATGCTTGTTGGACTTTAGGGTGATTCGTTTTGCAGGCCGGCCAAGTTACCAAGTATTACTCGGACGACCTTGGATCTTGCAAGCAGATTGCCAAGTGGATATACCCGCCGGTCGGCTAATATTCGGCAGAGGTGCCCAGCGTGTGGTAGTTGATGCTTATCCTGAGTCCCCGCAGAGTGAGAGAGCTCCTCTATCTTCTACAGAATTGGAGACACTAGAAGATTTATCTGCCAGTGAGACATCATCAAGTGATGAGTCCAAGGAGGGATCAACCACGGAAGACATCTATCAGATCACTTTGAATGAGCCGATAGAGGGCCAAGATCGTATAAGAGATGCAGATGTTATCGAGCTAGACCTTGGTACGCCTGATGATTCGCGGCCAATCAAATTAGGTTCTATGCTCAGCACAGCAGAAAGGGAGGACTATGTGGCCTTGATCCAGGAATTCCGTGATATCTTTTCCTAGAGTTATGATGAGTTGAGAGGCATCCCTCCTAGTCTTGCTGTTCATACAATTCTGTTGAAAGAGGGCAGTCGTCCTGTACGGCAGAAAGTAAGGCGTATGCCTTTCGAACTGAGGGACGGCCTGTTTGAAGAGTTACAGAAGCTGCGAAA